>NC_134363.1:132093479-132393479 GCF_048569485.1 Anomaloglossus baeobatrachus | reverse complement strand
CGTTTCTCATTGCGTCTTTCAACATCCCATTGCACTCAATGGATGAAAAGCGCAGTGAAAAACGCGGGAATAATTGACATGCTGTGTTTTTGTGGCACCACAAAAACGCAGCTGAAAAAAAACGCTGTGTGCAGACAGCAAAAATGAAAACTCATAGACTTTGCTGGGGAAGCAAAGTCATGCAGTTTTCTGAGCAAAAACGCACCCGAAAACTGCGCAAAAACGCCTCGAAGAACGCACTGTGTGAAATTACCCTTAAAAGGAATATAGTAGTATCAAAGGCACCAAAAAGTCCTTCATAAAATAGAAAAATCTTTATTGGTCCCAATGTACACGAGGGGATAAAAACAGCAATGTTTCACCCAACGCAGGCCTTTATCAAGCCATAAAAGGTGTACAGGCTTGATAAAGGCCCTGTGTTCCTTGGATACTGCTATATTGGATTTGCTCTGCAGCATTTGGAGGGCTGCACCAAGTTCCACGAACGGTTAGAGTGGTGCGCGGGAGACATCTGTTCATATCAAGCTTTAAAAGGGTTATCCGACAGACAGAGAGATGGAAAGAAAGATTAAAGCTAATATGCCTAAACGAAGGCAGGTCACTAACCTAGGTAGGTAGATAGATAGATATTGCATAAAACATATATATATATATATACTGTATTATATATATATATAAGAGAGAGAGAGAGACTAATAGATATTAAATGATAATGCAGATAGCTAGAAATATAAATATCTAATGTCTGAGTTTGTGTGTATGTGTCTGTATGTATGTCCAATAAAGGTATCCGCATCGTCGCATTTACAATGGCGAAATTTTGCACAGACACCCCATGTGACTCAGGGAACATCATAGACTATGTTTTGACAGGAAAATTGAATCCCACGCTTTACAGTTACTTTAAAAAAACCCTGCCTCCATTAAAGTCAATGGAGCTGGGAGCTACAGGTCATTAATAGGAGCTGTGATTGGTTGCTATAGGAGCAAAGGACATTCATAGTATAAGAAGCTTATGTGTGAGGTAATATGATTCGATGGATAGACAGATAGAGATAGAGAGACAGATAGGCACAGACAAACAGAGAAAGAGGCAAACAGGGAAAGAGATAGACAGACATAGGCACAGACAGACAGAGACAGGAAGACAGGGAAAGAGGCAGGGAAAGACAGACAGGGAAAGAGACAGACAGAAGAAAACAGAGAGTCAGACAGGGAAAGAGACAAACAGGGAAAGAGACAGACAGAGACAAAGAGACAGACAGGGAAAGAGACAAAAAGACAGGGAAAGAGACAGAGAGACAGATAGAGACAGACAGAAAGAGACAGCTAGAGAGAGACAAACCGAGACAGACAGAGAGATAGAGAAATAGACAGGCAAGGAAAGAGACAGACAGAAACACAAAGACAAACACAGAGACAGACAGAGAAAGAGATAGAGAGAGACTGATACAGAGACAGACAGACAGACAGAGACAGACACGGATAGAGACAGACACAGACAAACACACAGATAGACAGAGACAAACAGGGAAAGAGACAGACAGAGATAGAGAGAGACAGACAGACAAAGAGATACAAGGAAAGAAACAAACAGACAGGGAAAGAGACAGACACACAGAGACAGAGAGAACGAGACAGACAGACATAGAGAGCCAGGGAGAGGGACATAGAGACCGTTACTATCCTGGGTACGCCGGGTACTACAGCTAGTTAATGTATAAAACATAAATAAAAATAGCTATTAGTAGATTAAAGATCGATATTAGTAGATAGATAGATAGATAGATAATGAATGCAGCAATTGAGTAAAAATGGGTAATTGACCTGAAATTGTTCCGAAACCCCAAAAAAGTCTATGGAGACCCAAAATAACAGGGTTGACATGAGTAACGAGTATGATGGAAGTCAATGATTGACCAGTTCGGCTCACTACCAACCTACAGCCAGCCATAAATAGAGCAAATCCAGGGGAAGGGGGCAGTTTTGGGTGGTTTTTTGCACAGCATCCGAAAATATTGTTGTTACCCCCAGTGAGAGCCATTCAAAGACTTTAAGGGGCTCGCACTGGGCTATGCACCGAGCATGCCCGAGCACCCAAACTCGGACATAACCTTGTTTTAAAGGTCCATGTTCGAGTCAGAGACCCGGACACTCAGTGCTCAATACGAATCCCGAACTTTACAGTTTGGATTCAATCATGTCTAATTATCACCAAAAACCTCTTGTATGCACAAAAAGTCCAAAAATGGGGGCAGCGCTCCAATGTCAGCTCCAATGTCAGATGATAGAAAACAAAGGATTTTGATCAGCCCATTCATGAGCTAATCTATCTTTTCATCATCTGACTTTGGAGCTCTGCCCCCATATTTTGCCGTTTGTTTTTTGTTTTTATATTTGCCATATTCATTACTTCTCGCTTCCTCTTCAGGCAGAGGTTCCCTCTCCGGCTACTCCTCCTCCAGCTTCTCCTGCTTCATCACCTGTGAACTCTACGGTTCTCCCCAACAAGGGAGCAGCAAAGTCTTCTGAGCCTCTGATGAATGGCAATTCCACCCCGCCAGCCATGGCACAGAACAACCAGCTTGACATTGAGTCATTGATCCCTACACATGACGAGCAGGGAAGACCCATCCCGGAATGGAAGCGACAGGTCATGGTCCGAAAACTACAGCTGAAAATACAGGAGGAGGAGGAAAGAAAGCGCACGGTGAGAAGACGCTCCTGATACACTTTGGGGTGCTTTTTTTACGAGTTTCGGCTTGGCTTGTTGTGACTGCATTGATTACAAATAATCTGTGTGATTTGCTTCTATCACATTTCTTTTATATTTCCGCTATAGTAAAAAATATCCATTCTGATGTTCCTAAAACGGGTATTCCAGCTTATGAATAAAGGGGTTTTTTTTGTGTATAATGAAAAGTATTACATTTTTACAACATTCTTTATGTTAATCCTGTTTGCTGTCATTTTATGGGAAACTTGTTACATAAAACTCCGTCCAAATCATGTCACATAGGTGCACAGCTTGATACAAAACTAATGTCGGAGCATTGTCCTTATGATCAGTAGACATTTTTTACCACTGTAAAGTCATTAATGAATGCTCCTATTTATTGGCAGCAAGCAGAGATCTTAAGAACGTGAAATACAGATGCAGAAATTGTATAACTTTCATTATACAACAAATATTTATTTGACGAATCTTGAATACCCCTTTAAAGTGCGTACGACCTGGCGCATGTAGAGTATAATTCCTCATTTCTCAGTCACCAAATTAGTTTAGACTTGGAGGATTTTAATATTTGAATTAGGTATTAATCAGATATTCTGTGCTGAAAGGAGTTTTCCTGGAAAAAGTGAATATGCTTTATTCTATTATTGCAAGATCAGTGTTTGCTACAATTGTATCCGATCTATACAATCGTCGCTGAGCTAAACAGACTGGGCTGAGGATTTATCCAGTTTAGCTGAACTGATACATTGTAGCAAGTTATCAGCATTGTATGTGTTTAGCTCACAGCGGATTGCCTAGAATGGATACAGATATAGCAAACTCTGAGAACATCATCAGCAAATCTCCCCGTTTCCCAATAGTTTGTTACCGTTTTTCATTGCTGATAAAACATATCAGATTTTTTTTTTAATTTTACAATTGTAGCACATGTTCAGTTCAACAAGAACAGTTATTGCACTGTCCGCATTCACTAACTACAAGCAGAGATATGGATGTAAATCACAAGGTATATACTTAGGAAGAATTACCCAAAACATCAGTGTTCACTGGACTTTACATATAAGAGGGTTTCTCAAGTTTGGATAGTCACCACTATTAAAGGGAACCTGTCACCAGATTTGGTGACTATAAGTTGTGGCCACCACTGGCTTTTATATACAGCATTCTAACATGCTGTATATAAGAGCCCAGGCCGTTGTGTAGAACGTAAAAATCACTTTTTATAATACTCACCTAAGGGGTCGTGCGGTGTAGCCAGACTGGTCGGATGGGTGTCTCCGTTCTCCGGGTCCAGCGCCTCCTCTATCGGTCATCTTTGTCCTCCTTTTTCTGAAGCCTGGGTGCATGACGCGTCCTACGTCATCCACACTAGCCAGCAGTGAGGTCCTGCGCAGGCGCACTTTGAACTGCCCTGAGCATATCCTGAGCACTCCTGATGCAAAAATGTAAGCAGTTCTTCTTTATTTGATGGCTTTTGACTCTCCATCTTCCTTTTGATTACATTCCAGAGGTTTTCAATGGGGTTCAGGTTTGGAGATTGGGCTGACCATGACAGGGTTTTGATGTGGTGGTCCTTCATCCACACATTGATTGACCTAGCTGTGTGGCATGGCGCATTGTCCTGCTGGAAAAACCAGTCCTCAGAGTAACAGTAACTGAAAAAAACAGTCCTCAGGGGAACATTGCCTGAGCAGAAGGAAGCAACTGTTTTTCCAGGATAACCTTGTATACGTCCTTCACAAAGTTTAATCTGCCCAATTCCAACCTTGCTGAAGCATCCCCAGATTTTCACCGATCCTCCACCAAATTTCACAGTGGGTGCAAGACACTGTGACTTGTACGCCTCTCCAGGTCTCCGTCTAACCATTAGACGACCAGGTGTGGGGAAAAGCTGAACATTAGACTCATTAGAGAAGATTACTTTACACTAGAAATTGGGTAGATTAAACTTTGCGAAGGACGTATGATTCAAGCCACATACAAGATTATCCTGGAAAAACAGTTGCTTCCTTCTGCTCACGCAATGTTCCCCAACTCTAACGACTGTTTTTTCCAGCAGGACAATGCGCCATGCTACACAGCTAGGTCAATCAATGTGTGGATGAAGGACCACCACATCAAAACCCTGTCATGGCTAGCCCAATTTTCTAACTAAGAAGTCCATAACAATTCCATAAATAGGTTCTCAGGATTTAACTAGTATTGTACAAGTCATGTAATTGTCATGAATGCCCTAGAAGAAGACATAGATATTCCATGTGTGTGACATCCTCATGTCCTGACCTGTTGGGGATAGCTGAGAGGTTTAGCTTCAGTTATTATAACCAGGAGGTGTTTCAGTTTGGTCCCTGTTTTGACTAATTTGTGAGGTCCTGTTGTCCATAGTCTGTTACCTGTTCTTGTGTCCATTTATCTGTACCTGTCACCTGGTCCCTGCTGTACCCCTCTGGCCAGTCCACCTAGCCATACAGTCTGCCTCAGTTGCCCTGGCTGCCCCTGCCAGAACTAGTGTCTCTGCCTGTCCGTACCTTGGTCTGTCCCTGCCCTGGGGGTCAGCTGCCACAATGCCGGACTCTGTACTAGGAGTGGTACCTGACTTCTACCCTGAGGGCATTTAGTCAAGGCCCTTCTATGCCTGGGTAAGCCCGGGTCCCCCTGCGGTATAGGGATTTTCTCCTGCTCTCCGCCTCATCACCATTCCAGATGCATACATATTACCATAGACTTTCATCTTTCCAGGTCTGTTTTTTTGTTACGTAACACCATTTTACGAGTGACACCTATGGAGGTGAATGCAAATCAGAAAAAAAGTAGACAAATAGTGGGAATTTGCATGACATTCCTATGCAGAATCTCTTTACATTAGATGCAACACGTTTCTATATTTATACCGGAGCCTTCTGTAGAATGACACATGATTATTGGTGCTTGATTCCAACACACCACCTCATTAAAGACTGGTGTGGACATCGCCGGTCTTGATGAATCAGGGCCTAGGACTCTAGTGTCTTTACAATTTACTAGCTGTAGTACGCGGGATAGTAACTGTCTCTAAGTCTGTCTCCCACTGTCCCTCTCTGTCTGTCTCTTTCTGTCTCTTTCCCTGTCTGTCTCTATCCATCTCTCTCTTTCTGTCTATCTCCCTGTCTCTCTGTTTCTGTCTGTCTCCCTCTCTCTTTGTCTCTCTCTCTGTCTGTCTCTTTCCCTGTCTGCCTCTCACTCTATTTGCCTTGCTCTCTCTCTCTGTCTGTCTCTCTGTTTCTTTCTCTGTCTCTCTCGGTCTGTCGGTCTCTCTCTGTATCCATCTCTCTCTGTCTGTCTGCCTCTGTCTGTCGGTCTCTTTATCGCTCTGTCTCTCTCTCTATGTCTGTCTCTGTTTCTCTCTGTCTCTCTATCCATCTGTCTGTCTCTCTATCCGTCTCTCTGTCTGTCTCTTTGTCTCTTTCCCTGTCTGCCTCTCTCTCTGTCTGTCTCTCTTCCGGTCTGCCTCTCTCTCTGTTTGTCTCTCTCCCTGTCTGCCTCTCTCTCTGTCTGTCTCTCTTCCGGTCTGCCTCTCTCTCTGTTTGTCTCTCTCCCAGTCTGCCTCGCTCTCTTTACCTGCTTCTCTCTGTGTCTCTCTATCTCTATCTCTCTATCTCTGTCTGTTCTTCTCTCTGTCTCTTCTCTGTCTCTCTTTCTCTGTCCACCACAATCATATTACCTCACACAGAAGATTTTTATTCTAAGAATGTCCTTCATTGCCTATAGCAGCCAATCACAGCTCCTATTAATGACCTGTAGCTCTCAGCTCCATTGAATTTAATGGAAGCATGTTTTTGGCAAATAATTGTAAAGTGCAGGGTTACATTTTCCCCTCAAAACATAGACTATGACATTCCCTGAGTCACATGAGGCATCTGTGCAAAATTTCGTGATTCTAAATGCAACTGTGCCCATTCCTTTAGTGGACATACATAGACACACACACACACACACACACACACACACACATACACACACTCAGCTTTAGATATTAGATTTATTGCAATGTCATAATTTGTAATCTATCTCCTGCATACTTACCAATCCTTAAGGTTTTTTTTTAAGACAAAACATTTTTTAAAAAATGTTTCTGATTGTAGGAAAGAACTAAACATAGTATCCCTAAAAATAGAGGGAAATGTAGCATTATCGTAAGCTTTACAGTTTATTCCCAAGCCAGTTTCTCTTGAAGGTTTGAAAGGTCAAGCATTGAATTCAGAAGTCCGAATATCACGGTCCAGGTACTGGTACTGGATTTTCATTATTTACAGGCTGGCCGTAGGGCTCCCGAACCAAACTCTACAGCCTCATAGGCACATATGAAGTGTTTGCGTTCAAGTCAGAAGACTCATGACCACGGGTATGGTCGAGTCATTAATGAAGACTGTAAATAAACCCCCCAACCTTACCTTCCCTAAAATAAACAGACTGCACACCAATATGGATTTTATTGGCCACAGCAGCCTTTATTGTAACAAAACAACATATATAACAGAAATATACTCAACAGAACCGGAGGGTGGTCCTCGAAGCCCCAAGACCTGCCGACGGGTATTCTACCCAATCTGTAGCCAGACTGATGTTTTACCCCCAGCCGCTCAAGCACCGGCTAGGAGGCACCAGTTAACCAACAACCTGGCCTCATCTGAACACACGCCCCCGACCCGCGGCCCACCAGGCCTACCACGGGATTCTTCTACCCGCCGGCATGTAAAGAGCCCACATGAGGGGTCCAGAACCTTACGGGCCCCCCCCCACCGTTCCGCCACAAACCCCAAATTCCAACTTCGAGGACCCTACTCCCCTTCGCTATGCTGCTGTGACAAGAAAATGAAAATTGGGAGGGTGGGTGGGAGATTGTTCTGTTTTCTGTGCCCAAATTGGATGACCCCACTAACTGACCACCCCTTATAAACCCCTTATTGTTCCCGCCCCCACTAACTACACCCACAATGCACAATTCAAAATCCTCTATTTCCGCCCCCTCTAAATATCTTTAACCCCTGCCTAACCCAATCACTTAATCCCCCTTTTATTCCCGTCCTAACCCAGTCATGTCGGCCTCCCTTATAAGGCTGGGCCCAGTCCGGCCTCTTGTGATCAATCCTGAAGTTGTGGTCCTTCCTCGAACAGTGGTATACTGATGTCTGAATTCAGCTTTAAAGGGGAACTATTTTTTATTTATTTACTTTTAGCCTAAAAATTAACAGGCAGGTTTTTGCTAACTAGCTGCCTGTTCTTCCATATGCACCCAGAACGGCTCGTAGCTCTGGGTGCATATTCCACTTGACAGGTTCCCTTCAACTGATTCTCCAGGTGCAGGGGGCACGTATATAGCAGAAACTCTGTCCTACTGGTGCCTCTTGTTTTTGAGCTGTAGATGTATGTGTCTTGGGGTTTTGTCCAGAAGATAAGGTATAGCTGCTGGGGGTGTAGGTGTTGGCCTAACAGCCCCTCTACCACACATTTTGCACTGGGTTCCAGGAGCTTAAATATAGACATAATCAGCAGAAGTCTGCGGAAGAAGTTGGGGGGGGTGCGGGGTTAGTCAAATAGGGGTACATTTGTAATATCTCCTGTTTAGTAGTACTGAACATGAAACCTATCTCTAAACATATATCTGCATGGTGTTTGTGTGCTTTGTTTTCCTCTTCTCGTGATACATTTAAACTGCAGTATCTAGTATAGAGAATTATGACAAGTTCACCAGGCACGGCAATTTCCATGGACAAAACACCTGACTTTTTGTTATAAATGTAGATAATGATAGATTATATATATGCGTATACTCCATACTGCACGTTTAAATGTTTTACATGGACATTTAGTGGTGTAATGAGTGTTCTGTCCTGTAATATCTTCATCATTAGTCATCCTTTCAGTGATGAATTTTATCTTATTGCTGATGAAAATAGTTGACAGCATGCTTGATCAAAGGGATTGCCACCTGTATGTTCCATATTATGTTATGTTCTTTGCTCCTGTTTCTTTGGAGTTTCATTCAGTCCTTAATTGAGAACTCTATATCTGTTAGTGCTATCCCAATATACCATTACACCACTAAAACATGTATTTTTTGAAAAGAGTGCAACGAACGGACTATTTGGCTTTGTATCCTGAGGGACATGTTCCCTCCTTTTTTATTTATTTTTGCACTAGTGTGAGGCCGGTAGTTACTACCACCCAGAAGGATGGAGATACTCTCATGCGCACAATGCAATTTTGGGACCATTTGGTGAACTCATGACTGAAGATGATATCAATCGTATTGAGAAGCAGATTGAGAACCTTCAAGTGATGCATAAAGTCCAAAAAGTGGAAACTGAACTTGAGCAGCTGGAGCATGAACTACAGCAACTCCTACCGGTATCGGCAGCCTTATCACAAGAGCATTTCACCGTTAACCCAAAGCAAATGCAAGGCAGAGCTGATGACCTTCCAGCTTGGTGTTCCAAAATCTCCACCCTCTTAAAAAGCATGGCTATCCTCTTGGCAACTCTTGGAGGTAAAGAAGTTGATCTTCAAGATTTGGTGGCAAGAGAGACCACTGAACTGTCTCAAAACACAACAAAAGATGGTGGTGCAAATATTGGCAGATCTCAGTCCTTCAGTTCCACCAGAGAAGAAGTTGAGAAAGAAATTAAGCAGTTTGGTGTATCTGTCAAAAACCTAAAAGCTAATTATGAACTGTACACAAGACCCCAAATTGATTATGATGCATCCAACAGAATCTATAAAAGGAAAAGATCTTTACCAGTGGGGACGACGGCTTATGGTTACAGAAGGGAACCCATCTTAGAGGAGGACTACATTACAAGCAATGAGCAATTCAGCATCTTGAATGATGGAATATCAAGACCACTTGAAGAGCCACCTATCATGCTGTCCCATGCCCAGTTAACATATAATGATGAAGATGTCTACCCAAGAGACATAGACTCTACCAACCAAGGCAACATAATGGATGCGTTAGGAGAGCCATTGTTTAGTGCAGACCACATGACTCGAAGCCTACCTGTACAAACAGAACTCAGCTGTGTACAGGACTACATAGACATGAGAAAGGAAAGGATTGTGTTTCTTTTCCTTGAGCATTGGAAAAAATGGACATTTACAGAGTCTGTCAAAAACAGCAATCCAAAAAAGAAGCCCACCAGTGGTTCCATTAGCAGCGAATTAGAGACTGAGAAGAAGAAGATGGAAAATGAAGAGAACAATATCAAAATGGCCAAAGGACAAAGTGATGATGACCGCCTTTTATACTTCATGAAGCAAAGACAAGTTGTTGGAAAGTTGATCAGTCATTGGAGAAGCATCATTTGTCAGGTTCCTACAAGGCAAATTCGACGTCTGAGTAGGGCTAATATGCTTTATTGGCCAGAACACTTTCTACCACATGTGAATGGTTCACCTGTCGAGTACTCAAGCCTTACCTTGGACCTTTTCATGTTAGGTTACTTCCAGTTATTAGAAATGACTATGTCACGAGAAGAGAGAAAGTTCCGTCACATTCTATGCTATGAAATGTTTGACCGGCTGGGTAGTCACAGCTGGGAACTCATTCGTAAATTTCATAAGGCTGTCATGGAAGAGATTGAAGCTGGCAAGAGGGATTGGACTGATGGATTTGAAGACCTTAAGCAGCAGTTCTTTGGGGACAGTATAGCGCGAGAGGTGGATGGTGTAAAAGTAACTGATCAGTTAGAAGAGACTGTGATTCCAAATATATCGTGTGATGAGCCCAAAGTTGTGATGGACCCCAATCCTAAGCAAAGTGTTGTGACCTCTGATGAACTGACTCCACTCCCCAAATGTAGGAAAGACTCTATTCAGCTGGTGTCAGAACTGGGGGAATTTACCAATGATGACATTTGTCGTTATATAGATCGTAGTTTTTCATTTTGGAAAGAAAAAGAAGCAGAGATGTTTGACATATGAATTCATTTCTATCACTTGTTCCAGTACGCAAGAGGCTGATGGTAAATAACACTTTACCAGGATAAATATGGCAACAAAAGGCTGCCGCCTTTAATGGATAATGAGTAAATCCATATGGAACAACTGAATTGACATAGCAGCAGGTGCACATTTGTTCGCTGTGGAAAAGAGGGATTGACTAAGCCGTTAAATGGGCGTAATGCATAAACATATGTTTCATTTGTTTGATTTATTTTTTGAGGGTATAAAATGATTTTTATATCCTATTATATGGGAGAATGTTAGTAATTAAGAAAACTAGGCAATGAGGTCTAACATGGCAAAAATGTAATGTAGCAAAATATATATACACTGTGTGTCTTCCATCAAAATGGTATTAGGAAGTTAATAGTGACAGACAAGATTTAGTCAGCTTTTAATGGGTTGTCTCATGGAGAATATTGTTTACAGGTAAATCCAACCCATGATTATAGGGATGAGCGAATTCGAATGGTAAAGTGCCCGGAGCACAAAATCAAACAAGGGAGTCCATGTCCAAGTTTGGAGTACGGATGCTGAATAAAGTTTGTTGAAAGACTGCAGTGCAGCCAGTCAACAAGCTTTCAGCATGGGGAAGATGCCTGGATGCTGACAGGAGCAAAATAAATAATAATAAAAACAAAGGATGTGGGGTCCCGCATATTTTTGATAATCAACTAAGGTAAAGCAGACAGCTGGGGGCTGGTATTATCAGGCTGGGAAGGCCCATAGTTATTTGACCCTTCCCAACCTAAAAATAGCAGCCCAAAGCCGCTCCAGAAGTGGCACATCCTTTAGATGTGCCAATTCTGAGGTTTTGCCTGGGTTTTCCCGATTGCCATGGTGTGGTGACAATAGAAGTAATACTTCACGATGAGTTTGTGATAGTGAGGGACTGGGGCTCCTAAGCTCTTCCTTAAGATAGGAGACCCTACGCTATCCCTAATCTCAGGGATAGTCCCGATGGTGGAGAGGCCTGAGTCTCCTTCCTGGCCCTGTTCCTTACCAGTCCTCATCTTATTCCCTCTCCCCCTCCCACCAGAGAACGACAGGACAGGAGTGTGATGGTAACCACACATAAAAACAGACAAGGGTAAAAACAAAACTCTGTCACACAGCACCCACACACAAAGGTAAAGATAATAAGATATTCAGGAAGAAAAACAAGAACAGGAAGGAAGTGCAAAACAGAATCTTCACAATCGCTCAGAGCAATAGCCACAACTACAGCATAACTTTCACCTGAGAGCTTGGGACACAAGACCTCACAGACCAACATAGAATAAACTATACCTGGCATGGGTAGAAGGAGTCCAGTAACATAAATAGGAGGAGAGCAGATGTGATAAGTCTTCCCACAACATGTGATTAGAGGAGCAAGCAGACTAGCAGAGATTAACTCAGCACACAGCAAGTCAATGCCCAAATCTGCCTGTATTGATCCCAGACATCAGAGAAACCATTAGGCAGTGTGTCAGAATCTGCAATCTGAACAGAGTCCAATGCCGCCAAAACAGTCAGTGACGTTTGTGCAAAACTCTGTTTGACACCAGGGGTTAGTAATGGATATGCATCTATTAGACACCCCTATTCCTAACCCAGTAAGTATACAGTTAAACAAACATACAAACACTGGAAAAAATAGCCTATTTGAATAAAGACTCCCCCACACTCCCTCGTTTACCAATTAATTAATTTTAAAAAATCCTCAAAATTCTGATGTAATCCAATAGTGTAATGTCCCACAACGTCTATTGAATCCTATGGAGTGTAGTTCTGAGAACATTCTCCAAACAACGCTCCATAGGTCACGGTCAGAAAGCGGCAGTCACAGAATTTCTCATGCTAATAAGTGCACCACTTCTGGGGCAGCTGCAGGCTGCTATTTTTAAGCTGTTAAGGGCCAAATAACCTTGGGTCTTCCCAGCCTGATAATACTAGCCCCCAGCTGTCTGGTTTACCTTGACTGGTTATCAAAAATAGGGGGACCCCACGTCATTTTCTTTTATATTTATTCACTATCCACATTTGTTTGCAGGGCAATTGTCCTGCTCTTACCCTTCTTTTGCTTCCTTTACAGCCTCTTAGCCCTTAGTATGACCATTTTAACAGCTATATTACAACACCAAAGTCTGGGTCCCCATTGACTTATATGGGCTCCGGAATCAAGTCTGGATCCCGAACCAAACTTTTAACTAAAGTCCGGCCAAGGCCGGTGAACCCGAACATCCACAGGTGCGCCAATCCGTAGTTATGAACATTTTTGGATTTACAAAATATGCTAAATTTATTCCTGGAATATCTGGTGATGTAAAAGTGTTTGTACTTATAAAACTGTTCATATTTATGGGTTGGCTTTAATTATAGAAAAATATTCTTCATGCGCAACCCGTTAAAGGCTGGTTCTATCCTTTAAAGAGGATCTATCAGTTACTCACAAAATTAAGTTGAATTCCTTTTACAGATCCCTGAATTCCCCTGATTTAGCTGCACTTTTCAAAATTGTGCTGCATCACTTCATTACAGAGATATTCATATTTGTTTCTTCTGGAAAAAGTATGTGAAATCTCTGCTTTGTAGCCAAGCTGGGTGGACTACACCCCTCCCTCCCAGATGCCGCCAATCACTGCCAACTAGCATCTGAGATTGCTAGACCGCTAGATCAGCTGCTGAGTTGTGATTGGCTGCATCTGGGAGGATGGGGTGAAAGAGAAGACTGAAATCAAACACCCAGCCGGACTGCAAACAAGAGATTTCACATAGTGCACTTCAAAGGAAACAAATGTGAATATCTCTGTAATGGAGCGATGCAGAAAAAAATGGAAAAAAGCAGCAGACTCGGAGGAGATCAGGGAATTTTAAAATGTATTGACCTCAATTTTCTTTCAGCAAGCCACAGGTCCTCTTCAAGAGTTATATGTATGGGTTGGGTTTAATTATAAAGCCTTTTAAGTAAAACAGAATTATTTTTTGTTTAGTCAGCAAAATTTGACACCCCTATAAAGCTATTAGATGGTACTTAACCTCTGGCATAAATAAATGACTATCCATGGAAGGTATGGATAAGATGGGCCACCAAAATGGGAGGCGTTTTTACAGAGAATCAGTGCTAAAGCAAAAAGGGGTTGAAATCAAACCCCCCTCTATTATGTTCATATGCCCTAATGGGTCACATAGAAAGATGTTGTGGTCTTTACAGAAACCTTTAAACTCTTTGTATTGTTGTTGCACATTATCTATAGAGTAAAGTAGAACTAATGTACCCAGTGTAGTTACCCAACCAGTTATCACTGGATAACATTTTTCCTCATTGTTTATATGTTTGATAGTGGAATCACATTAATATCTATATCTATATCTCAAGAAACCAATTTATATGCAGCGACATACTGGATTCCAAAATTGCTAGTTTTTTGACTGCAAGATTACTTTTAATTCATCTAAAAAGCTTGAAGTGAATGTCCAAAATTCTAGTCTAATTAATTTCGCAACATATTATTATAGAACTAGTTTTTTGGGGTTTTTTTTCTTTTTTTTTTTTTAAAATAAGGCTCCAAATGGCCTGCATAGACATAAAATTACACCTAAATCTGTGTATACGAGGGGCTGCTGATAAGTCTTTGGCTTTACCCAGAAAGAACGAGATAGGATGATGAAACTTTACATTTATTCCACATACTCTCTACTGATGTCATCACACTTCTTACATCGGTATTCAAAGTTCTGTAAGCCTAGCAAAAAGAAGGATTTTAAACCAGCGTAGCAGCTATGGCATCAGAAATGGTGTGAAATTTGGTTCCCTTGAGGTGTTTCTTCAGGTTTGGAAACAGATGATAGTCGGAGGGAGCTAGATCTGGTGAATAAGGTGGGTGGTCAGCCAGCTGGAAGCCCACCTCTGTCAGTTTTGCCGTGGTCGCTTGTGCAGGGTGAGCGGTGGCATCGTCTTGCAGGAACAAGATTCCTTTGGACAGCTTGCCGCGCCTTTTGGCCTTCAGAGCCACTTTCAATTGGTCCAACAGTTCAATACAATACTTTGCATTGATGGTGGAACCCTTTTGAAGGTAGTCCACTAGCATCACGCCCGCCTTAGCTCAGAACACAGACGCCATCACCTTAGTGGCAGATTTTTGGACCCTGAACTTCTTTGGACAAGGAGAACCACTGTGCCTCCACTCTATTAACTGCTCCTTGTTTTCAGGGTCATACAAATAAATCCAGGTCTCATCCATAGTGACCGGTCGATCCAGGAAGTTCTTATTAGTCTGGAAACGCTGACAAATGGACTGGGAAGTTTTCACTCGCATGCTTCTCTGATCTGTTGTCAAACATTTAGGGACCCACTTTGCAGATCGCTTCCTCATGTCCAAATGTTCATGGGTAATGACACAAACACGTTCACGGGAAATCCCCATGATGTCTGCTATTGCTTTAGCTGAAACCAGTATGGGTTTGTGCACAGCATCGACAATCTTCTGAACAACAACCACTCTCGGTCGTCCGGGACGTTCCTCATCATTGGTGCTGAAGTGGCCCGTTTTAAATTTGACAACCCAGTTCTTCACTGTGGAATATGAAGGGCATTGATCCCCCAATGTCTGTGACATATCACCGTGAATATCCTTTGTGGACTTTCCTTGCAGAAACAAGAATTTTATCACTCCTCTGCTCTCAGTTGCTGTGAATATCGCATTAGACTCCACCATTTTGTTTTCCCGCGTGCGTAGAACACTATTGCCATAAGCAACAAACACAAAATTTTGAAAACATATATTAGACACATAAGGCTTTCCTGTAATCTAACATTCGTTACCATGGAAACAAAAAAAATCACAAAGCCAAAGACTTATCAGCAGCCCATTGTATTTGTACATTATACAACTTTAAAATGGGTGCATTATCTCAGATATCCCCTCCATCATGACACCAATGACAAAAACATATAAGTGATATAGAAGGGTTAATAATTTCCATACTTCTAGATTTGAAATACTTTATTATTACATTTAGTTTTAATTAGTAGATTTTGTTTCAGTACATACTAGTCTCATAGTTTGATATTCAAGTTTTATTTTTGTTTAAAATATTTTCTTATTTCATAGGAGAATCTTTAAGTCTGCCTTGAAGTTGTATACTTTTTTTATTTCATGCACATTAAAATATAATTTTGATTAAGGCTATAATCCCATTAACTATTTGGGGAGCTTAAAAAGGACGTATCACCTCCTAAAAAAAAATATTAAATTAAATGAGACCAAAATATTAAACCTTTCTCAAATAAGGAGACTGAAGTCAGATAAAGTTGGGGCTCCCTTCTGTGACATTATTTTGACAGCTGTGTTAAGGCTGCTTTACACGCAGCGACATCACTAGTGATGTCGCTGGTGAAAGCACCCGCCCCCGTCGGTTGTGCGTCACCGGCAAATCGCTGCCCGTGGCTCACAACATCGCTAGGACCCGTCACATGGACTTACCTGCCTAGCGACGTCGCTGTGGCCGGTGATCCGCCACCTTTCTAAGGGGGCGGTTCGTGCAGCGTCACAGCGACGTCACACGGCAGCCGTCCAATAGAAGCGGAGGGGCGGAGAGCAGCTAAAAGAAAGTGACGCCCACCTCGTTGCCGGAGGACGCAGGTAAGCTGTTGTTTCTTGTTCCTGGGTGTCACACGTAGCGATGTGTGCTGCCTCAGGAACGACAAACAACCTATATCCAGCACCAGCAACGATATTTGGGAATAGAACGACGTGTCAACGATCAAGTGAGTAATTTTGATCGTTAGCAGTCGTTCGTACGTTTCACACGCAACGACGTCGCTAATGAGGCTGGATGTGCGTCACGAATTCCGTGACCCCAACGACATCTTGTTAGCGATGTCGTTGTGTATAAAGCCCCCTTTAGGCTAAGTTCACACGTGCTATTTTTGCAACATTTTTTTGCTGCTTTTTTTTTATTGCAAAATGGGATTCGAACGTATATGCCGACCGGGCCACTGACTATAATGGCGCAAGTAAAGTCACCGTGTGCTCTGTCGTGCACCATTTTTGGGGATATACAATTACTAGAGGTGAATACCTAGACGTAGTCTGCTGCATCTGGGTGTCCGCCTCCAGTAAGCGTGTGCCCCCGAAAATGGTGCACGACAGAACACACAATGACTCCGTCTGCATCATTACAGTCAGTAGCCCCGTCGGTGCATACGTCCGAATCCCGTTTTGCGGGGAGTTCAGATGGAAGCCCCGACGGAACCACTGAACGGGGAAAGGAACCCAGTGTGAAATCACCCTAAGATGGAAGCATGGAATTGGAGTACAGTGAAGATCTGTGCTCCTTTCATACTTCATGCTGGATGTAGTTAATGTATGTCTGAAGAAATATAAGATGGATTCCTGTGTATGAAGCAGCAGCAGGAGGCTGGAAACAGCAACTGAGGTAAATCCTATCACATCTTCTCATCATTGTGTTGTGCTTGGCTGTCTGTGGGAAATAAAAGTTACAAATTCAGATCTACCCTTTACAGGCAGCTCATTCCTTTTTAGCAATTTAACCCTTTACAGGCAGCTTTGTCCTCCTCTTACAAATTGTCCCCCAATTTTGTTTCACTGAATCACTCCCCACTGGGATGAATTGGCGAATTAATTCAGCATATTTGTGATTGTCCTGTGGTGAGTTATGAGACCCATAGCTTCTCTCTATGGACCAGCAATCAAAAAAACAATGAAAACAAGCCAAATAGCGCCCAGGCTAGGCAAAATCATCTGATTAGCTAATGACATATATTTGAGAAAAGTCTTATAATTTAATCCACAGTCACTTTTTATGTTTTCTTTTTTTTGTAATCTACAGGTTTTACTACCTACAGTGTTTACCTTAGGTGACCTTTAATTACGGTATATAGTGTGTTGTAGATTCGTAAGCCCCCTTTACCTGCATCCCCTTCCCCGAGTGAAGCCAGAAGCTTTTTTTTATTTTACGCTAGGTCTATTTAGAATTTACTGCTTAGTTAAAGACAGTCACACACTTTCTAGCACTGCATAGATAGATCATGCATGCGGATTTCATTTCTTTTATTATATTTTGGGGTTTGGTTTTTTTTTCAAATACATATATATTGGGCCGCATGTATCAAAACTGTCTCAGAGACTAATTGACCACTTAGCGTCCATATTCCATCCAGAACTAAATCTGAATTCTGTCTGCTTGATACCATATAATACAGTTCTGAGACATCAGACACATTATATATAACGCAATATTTTTGGGATTTTTTAAAATTAGGAGCCAACAGGTTGTCGCCGTGTTTTATGTGTGTTTTTGGCCTTTCAGTATTCTTTGTAGTTCAATTTTAGTTAAAATATGTTTGTGTAGATGACTTTTCTTCGGCTTTTAATAAACTTGCTCAAAAATGTATCCAGTTTGATCATTGCTTATTTTTTTCATTTTAGAAAAGTTGGAATATTATAACTAACTATCTATCTATCTATCCCTCTATCTATCCCTCTATCTATCTATCTATCCCTCTATCTATCTGTCTATCTATCTATCTATCTATCCATCTATCTATCTATCTATCTATCTATCTATCTATCCCTCTATCTATCTATCTATCTATCTATCCCTCTATCTATCTATCTATCTATCTATCTATCCCTCTATCTATCTATCCCTCTATCTATCTATCTATCTATCTATCTATCTATCTATCTATCCCTCTATCTATCTATCCCTCTATCTATCTATCTATCTATCTATCTATCCCTCTATCTATCTATCTATCTATCTATCTTTCCCTCTATCTATCTATCTTTCCCTCTATCTATCCCTCTATCTATCCCTCTATCTATCTATCCTTCTATCTATCTATCTATCCTTCTATCTATCTATCTATCCTATCTATCCTTCTATCATCTATCTATCTTTCTATCTGTCTATCTATCTATCTATCTATCTTTCCCTCTATCTATCCATCTTTCCCTCTATCTAGCTATCTATCTATCTACCTATCTATCTATCCCTCTATCTATCCTTCTATCTATCCATCTATCTATCTATCTATCTATCTATCTATCTATCTATCTATCCCTCTATCTTTCCCTCTATCTATCCATCTTTCCCTCTATCTATCCATCTATCTATCTATCCCTCTATCTAGCTATACCTCTATCTATCTATCCTTCTATGTATCTATCTATCCATCCTTCTATCTATCATCTATCTATCATCTATCTATCTATCTTTCCCTCTATCTATCTATCTATTATCCCTCTATCTATCCCTCTATCTATCTATCCTTCTATCTATCTATCTATCCTTCTATCTATCATCTATCTATCATCTATCTATCTATCTTTCCCTCTATCTATCTATCCCTCTATCTATCCCTCTATCTATCTATCCTTCTATCTATCATCTATCTATCATCTATCTATCTTTCCCTCTATCTATCTATCTTTCCCTCTATCTATCTATCTATCTATATCTATCTATCCCTCTATCTATCCCTCTATCTATCCTTCTATCTATCCTTCTATCTATCTATCTATCCTTCTATCTATCTTTCCCTCTATCTATCTATCCCTCTATCTATCTATCTATCTATCCCTCTATCTATCCCACTATCTATCCATCTATCTATCCTTCTATATATCTATCTATCCCTCTATCTATCCCTCTATCTATCTATCCTTCTATCTATCTATCCTTCTATCTATCTATCCTTCTATCTATCTATCCTTCTATCTATCTATCCTTCTATCTATCTATCTATCTATCTATCTATCTATCTATCTATCTATCTATCTATCTATGTATCTATCTATCGTTCTATCTATCCTATCTATCTATCTATTTTTCCCTCTATCTATCTATCTATCTATCTATCTATCTATCTATCCATCTATCTATCCCTCTATCTATGTATCCCTCTGTCTATCCCACTATCTATCCCACTATCTATCTATCTATCCCTCTATCTATCTATCTATCTATTATCTATCTATCCATCTATCCCTCTATCTATCTATCCCTCTATCTATCTATCCCTCTATCTATCTATCCCTCTATCTATCTATCCATCTATCTATCTATCTATCTATCTATCTATCTATCTATCTATCTATCTATCTATCTATCTATCTATCTATCCCTCTATCTATCTGTCTATCTATCCCTCTATCTATCTATCTATCTATCATTTTAAAGTAGAAGACAGTGAGAATATTATCACAAGATACTGTAGAAGGAGAGGATAAAAGGCTGGACTTATCTAAATTTTATAATAATGGAAGATGGTCAGTATATGTCCACATGATACAGTAGAAAAAGAGGTCAACATGTTGGCAGGATCTGACTACACATGGTTTGTTTGTAGTCTGTAGCCATGGAAACATTTATTGTAATCTATTCTTAACCATGTATCATTTATTTTTATTTGAAATGTTGCCACAAATATTACATACCTCTTAAGAAATACAGCCAAGTTATGATAACTTTTATTATAATTTCAACAGCTAAAAAACTGTCATCCTTGCATCTTTTTCTTCCATTATGCATTTTCCAAACACATCAGCATAGGATGTATGCTATCAAGCGTGCTATAGATCACGGAATAAAGGGGTTATTCCACAACTAAATAGGTGACTTGTACTTGTTATACTTGTGATGAGATACCCCGGTGTTCTATTGATCTCCCAGAGCATCCATCCAATGTGTCCAGCCAGTACTGTTGATTACGTAAGCTTAGTAGTTAAAGGGTTATTCCCATCTCCAAGATCCTATCCCAATATGTAGTAGGTGCAATATTAATAATATTAACAAATACCTCCAATTAGAAATGTAATATAGTTCTCCTGATTAGCTTTATTGCTTACATCATGTGCAGGTCATTGCAGGACCTTAGGTATCCATGGTTATGACCACACATATAGTGTCAGTTAGTTACTTAGTTTAATTAGTTAGTTACTAGCGCGTGGTTATAACCATGGATACCTAAGGTCCTGCAATGCCCCGAACATGAGGTAAGAGACATAGAAATGTAGTATAGTTCTCCTGATTAGCTATATCTTTTACCTCATGTTCAGGGCATTGGAGGACCTTAGGTATCCATGGCTATGACCACAAGCAACTAACTGTCACTGTATGCAAGGTCATAACAACAGTTATCCATGGTTACGACGACGAGCAACTAACTTACTGTCACTATATGCAAGGTCATAACCATGGATACCTAAGTACCTGCAATGCCCTGAACATGAGGTAAGATACATAGTTAGTTAGGAGAACTATACTACATTTCTATGTCTCTTAACTTATGTTCAGGGCATTGCAGGACCTTAGGTATCCATGGTTACGATGACGAGCAACTAACTAACTGTCACTATTTGCGAGGTCATAACAATGGTTACCTAAGGTCCTTCAATGCCCTGAACATGAGGTAAGTGATTAAGTGAATCAGGTGAACTATACTATATTTCTAATTGGAGGTATTTGCCAGTATTATTATTATTACATCTACTACATATTGGGATTGGAACTTGGAAATGGGAATAACCATTTAAGTGCCATTACTCTGGAATATTCTGTACATGAGCGATGGAGTTTAGATGTAGCCAAACAGTAGGTATCCGCTCACGATTTGTCACTTTATGTAACCAGCAATGGACACACATGATTGTTGTTCCGAATGATAAAATCTAAAAAACGGATATCCTAATATGTAACAGGAACACCTTCACAAAGGTTTTGTTTAATGATTCCAAATAAAATAAAATGCTCCATTCTTCATAGTCTAATATAACCCTCATATACACTGAACAGACAATCTTAAACAGTTTCACATTGTTGGTTTTTTTGTTGTTACTATATTGAATAAAATATTTGGTTTACTTTGCAATGAGATAAAAAAAATTCCCCCCACATTATGTATTCTGCTTTCCCTGTTCTCTTCATCTCCTTTCTTAACTCTACTTTTACGTTCCTGTATTCTATTTTTACTCTTCCCCTTTTACATTTCTTCTGCTCTTTCCTTCTTTCTGTTCGGCTTCCTCTTCCTCCTTTTCTTCTTTCTGTAATTTGTACTAATTTCTTCTCATCTCTTTCTTTCCTTTCATTTCTGTTTCTCGCTTCTTTTATTCCCTCTTCTCTCTTCGTTTTTTCCCCTACTTTATCATATTTTTTCTGTTCTCCTCTCTTTTGTTTTCGTTTCTTTTCTGCAGTTTGCCTCTCTCGTCTTCACTCTTTCTCTTCTCCGATTTCTTTTGTTCTTTTTTTGTCTTTTCCTTTTTGCTCTCTTCTTATCTGTCTTTTTCTCTAGTGCTTTCTACCCTTCTCTTTTCATATTTTCCTTTTTTTTTTTCTTTTTCCATGGTTTTGTTCTTTTTCTTGTTTACATATCTTTTATTCTCTCCAGTTCACCTCTGATCTCATCTCTTCTTTTGTTTCCTTGGTTCCTTTTGTCTCTACTTCTCATCTCTTCACTTTTATTATCTTACTCTATCTTTTCTTCTTTTCTATACTTTACTATTCTCCTTTGCACCTTTTTCATCTCTCCCGAGCTCTCCTTCTCTCCTTCTATTATCTCTTCTCTTTTATTCTTTTATCCTTTTCTTTCTTTGCTTCTCTTTCCTTCACCTCTTTTTTTTCTCTATTTGTTGCATTTTTTTTCTTTTCGCCCCCATTTTTTCACTTTGCAGTAGTATTTATTACATCTGTTACCTTTTAGCCAAAGATGTTATATACAAAAGGGTGTAATAGGTGCCAATGTTGGGTTAAAAGTAGGAAGTGTAAACAATTTTCAGAGGTGTTTTCTGGAAAGGACATATGCTGGAGACAAACATGTATCCTTAATAAAAAAAATGGCAATGGTGCCTTAAAAGGATTATCCACTACTAGGCTACCCCCATTTGACGTTTTGCCCAGGTAAAATAATAAAGCCTATACTCACCTCCCGGTCCGCAGCCATTCCAGTGGTGTCCGGGATCGCGATGCCGGGCCTCACTTGGGGATGTGATGCAATGCGAGCACCATGTTCATTAGTGCCGGCTTCCTTCTCCCCACCTTCAAACCAAACGAGTTAATCAACCGGTAGTAAGCGCAGTGCTCCTCTCACTTCCTGTTGATTGTTCGTTTGGTCCGAAGGCGGGAGGAAGGAAGCCTGTACTGATTGGACGCAAAGGTCACATGGCATCACAACCCCACGTAAGCCCCGGTACCACGGTCCCAGACACAGGTGGAATGGTAGGTGAATATAGTCTTTATTATTTTACCGATCCTGGACAACGCTGGAAGGGCATCCATAGTTACATCCTTCTATACTAACTCTCGGTATAGATTAATCTACCTGAACTTTTTCCTCTTCCTTTTGTGTACCTATTAGAAATGACCAAGGTAAGTATTTTATCGATGCCGATGGGAACCTCTTACGGATAATAAGTGAGTTAATCCTCGGTTGTATTACAGATTTTCATTGACGTAATAGTTGGATTCATGTATCTATTCATAGTTGCCTATTTCTCATACAGGAGCAGGAAGAAGCTGCAAAGTTATCTACCATGCCAGCATGGCGGAGGGAAATCCTGAGGAAGAAAATGGAGGACGAGAAGTAAGACTGGATACAATTTAAATCACTACATGTTGAATATTTATTTATTTTGTTGTCTTTTTTTATATAATTCAATGTTATTTTTTTCTTTTTCCCTTTGCAAACATTAATGTGACAGAGAACAGAAAAGGTGAGTGTCTTGATTTATTTTGTAAGGGTGGCCGTATGCTTTCAATAGTTGTCACATCTATTACTTCCAATGGCTTGTTGTCCATTTTCTAGATAGGAAGAGGGGAATAGGCCACTGCCAGATTTCTCAGGCGGAGGCTTATCTTCTGTGAATACAAAGGGTTGAAATGCAACATAATTGATTCTTCTTACTTTTGAAATTTGAATTTGGAGGAGAGTCAGGGAACCCCAATACTTATTAGATATCTGTCCGAAATCTTTTGGTCCGGTCGATATCTTTTGGTCCGGTCGATATCTTTTGGTCCGGTCGATGTTCATTTAATGTATATTTCTACTTTTACTCTTTTCAGAATATTACCACTTAAATATGACTGTCAAGATTACAACCTTTTGTATGTATAAGCCCATATATTTTATATCAGATTGAATCTAATTGTATAAGATCTTAATGGACGTCTTCTTGAATCTAATTGTAAAAGATCTCAATGGAAGTCTTCTTGTAATCAGCCGAGAAAGATTCTTCTAGCATTAGCCAAATCTTGTGTGGCTACTACTCACATCCACAAACAAACACTTTTGGATGATCCAAACATATAGGGTTATGAAAAGATCTTTTGACATTCTGTATGTAGGTACAGTTTCTGACTCCATATTGGTAGTTACCCAGATTTGTCTCAGGCAGATATAGGTGTAGCAGGCAATTTGATGAATTAAAAGGTACCTTTAAAGAGGGCCTTTAACTTGCTAAAAACTGAGTTAAAACACCTTGTAAAAATCCCTGGGCTCCCCTGAGTCTGCCACTTTTTTCCGTTTTGCGCTGCATTGCTTCATTGCAAAGATATTCATATTTGTTGCTTTTGGAGCACAATGTGTGAAATCTCTGCTTGCAGACCAACTGGACATTTCTCTAGAGTTTTCTGAGGGGCGTTTGCTTTCCGCCCTCCCGTACACAATGCTATGAAATGCAAGCGCCTGCCCCCAGATTAGACTCTGATGAGAAGCCCAGTTGGACAGCAAGCAGAGATTTCACATACAGTCCAAAAGCAACAAATATGAATATCTCTGCAATGGAGCAACACAGCACAAAATGGAAAAGAGCAACAGAATCGGGGCAGTTCAGAGATTTGTACAAGGTATTTAACTTTTTTTTAACAAGTGAAAGTTATTTTTAAGAACTTGTTCGCACGTACAGTACCTGCTGAAATTTCTGCAGCGATTTGACAGCACATGTGCGCTTCAAATCGCTGCAGAAACACTGCATAATGGATGCAGTGTTTTAGCAGATTAGATGCTGATTTCATGCGCTCTGGATGCTGCCTCTCCCATAGAGCGGGAGCTGCATCCAAAGCACACAAATTAATTGACATGCTGCATTTTTGAATGCATGGATTTGGGTCAAAATTTTAACATCCAAATCACTGCGCTCAAAAAAGCATCATGCGCACCTATGAAGCACAATCTACATAGATTGTGCAGGGGACGCAGGACGCATGCATTTACGCTGCAGTGCTAAACGCAGCGTAAATGCATGAAATTAAGCAACGTGCGCACGAGCCCTTAATGTTGTTAGGTGGTACTGTTGCCACATAAATCTAGTCTTGTTATGTCTCTATGAGCATCTTCATGAGTATCTTGTCCCCTTGACTAACAAGACTAGATGAAAAGGGGGCCAAATCTCAGGAATAAAGAGGTATAGGAAGACAAAAACACCAAAATAGAACAGCGGCATTCACCCTTAAAGGGATCCTGTCATCAGAAATTTAGCTTTAAACCTAAAAGTTTGCCCCTCTGCAGCTCGTGGGCTGCATTCTAGCAAGGTTCCTGTACTTTTTGTGCCCCCTTTGTAACCAAATTAAACACTTTATAAAGTTGTACCTTTTTGTCTGCAATTCTTGTAAATTATCCATGGGGGCGGGCTCTCTTGCGTCCGTTGCTGTCCCTCCTGCAGATTGACGCCATCCCCCATTGCTCCATTTCATATCCCAGGACGCCGCCCACTGCGCCCGAGGTGCCGCCCACACCAGGATCGCTGGTGATGTGGTCGCAGGCACGAGATTATTGGCGGCGCTGTGATTGCATCGCAAGTGCCCGCCCATAATCTCGTGACCGCGATCTCCCCTCTGCCTCCAGCGTTCTGCGCAAGCGCTGGAAGATGACCCGACGTCACCTCCTTCTATTTCCTGCTGCAGGGCAGGATGGGATGGGAGGAGCGGAGCAGCACAGCACAGGTTACAAAAAAAAACCAAAAACCGTTTAGTGCTTTTCACTTTTCAGAAGACAATGTGTGTCTTTGTTTGATTTTACATGTTTTTTTACTGTGTACGTCGCTCAGATCCTCTCCGCGTCTCCTCGTATCCTGTGCTGTGCTGCTCCGCTCCTCCCATCTATTTCCTGCTGCAGGGCAGGATGGGAAGAAGGTGACGTCAGGTCATCTTCCAGCGCTTGCGCAGAACGCTGGAGGCAGAGGGGAGATCGCGGTCATGAGATTATGGGCGGGCACTTGCGATGCAATCACAGCGTCGCCCATAATCTCGTGCCTGCGACCACGTCACCAGCGGTCCTCGCGTGCACAGGACCTCGGGCGCATTGGGCGGCATCCTGAGATATGAAATGGAGCAATGGGGGACATCGTCAATCTGCAGGAGGGACAGCAACGGACGGACGCAAGAGAGCCCGCCCCCATGGAGAATTTACAAGAATTGCAGACAAAAAAGTACAACTTTATAAAGTGTTTAATTTGGTTTCAAAGGGGGCACAAAAACTACAGGAACCTTGCTAGAATGCAGCCCACGAGCTGCAGAGGGGGGAACTTTTAGGTTTAAAGCTAAATTTCTGATGACAGGTTCCCTTTAATGTTTTAGGGGAGAAGTTTTTTTTAATTATTGGACACATTTCTCATAGTGTGCAGTTGGGTAACCATACTTCAGCTTACTAAGGAGCCATTTTAAGGGTTATAGAGGTATCTTTGATTGCCCCATCGCTTACCTACTTACAAGTCTACTCTATTCTCCCCTTCCTCCTCCTCCTCATCTTTCTTCATGTCCGTCAATCTTCTTTATGTTACTCCCTAAAGAGGACAAGGGACAAACACTCTTCCGCTAAGGTAAGATTGCCCACATGTCAGTCCACGAGCTTTCTTGAGGATGACTATCCAAACTCCTCATAAAGGCTCATCTCATTTTCATAGAACAAGCAGCCAGGAAAATGAAAAATGGTACAAGAAAATTAAATTAGGGAGACATTTGTTGACTTAGGTTTCTAACCTTCACCACCTTCATTGTTGTTTTCCAGAAAAGATCAAGAGAAACAAAAGAAAGAAGACGAGGAACGAGAAAGAGAGCAGTCAGAAAAGCTAAGAACACTGGGTTACGATGAATCCAAGTTAGCGCCTTGGCAAAGGCAAATTATCCTAAAGAAAGGGGACATAGCAAAACATTAGGTTTATTCAATTTTCCATCCTTCATCATTCATGTCACCTCAGAGTTTATATTGTCCGCCATTCGGTTTACAGAGGAAACATTATCAACCAGACAGCTGGGAAGCTGCAACCCATCGCGGGAGGGAAACTGTAATTCTGTATGGACTGAAACAAGATTATATCTCTAACAGGGGGCTAATATGAAATAAAAAATGTCTAGACACCTCCGATTATATACCGTATATATATATTGCTATTGGATTCCTCATCCCTCACCATTAATCTCTACGCAGTGAAGGAGAAAAATGTGGAAACCATAATGTCTTTTAGTTCGCAGGGATTTGTTTTATTATTTTTTAGACCATGCTTTTACTACTTAGGAGTAAAAATGCTGTTGATCATATTTTTTTCATCTTAGAGAGGTCCCCAATGATAGGGGGAATACATGGTGTCCCATTCCTGGGCTGTAATATGTGGCAACTTGGCAGCAGACCCCCACGGAAGAAATATAAAATTACGTGTAACATTGAAAATAGTAGTTTATCCATGACACTCACAGCTTCGTGTGGCCTTAGGGGTAACATTTGGGCCTTTTTCTGTCTGCAAAGCAGTGGGTATTCTATATAAAACACACTCCTTCAAACTGTAAGAGTGGAATCAAACATGCAGGTTTTAATTCAGTTTTTAACCCCAAATTAGAGTTAAGGAGAACAGGAAAGAGAAATAAAGGGAGCAGGCTGACAAAGTTAGGGGAGCAGGAAGGAGAAGAAAGAAGAGCAGGAAAGAAAAGTAAGAGAAAAGAAGAAATAAGGGGAACATTAGTGAAAAGAAAGGGGAGCAGGAAGAAGAAGTAAGGGGACAATGAAGGATAAGAGCGAAGTGCAGGAAAGAAAAGTAAGAGGAAGAAGAAATAAGAGGAAGAAAAATGAGAAGAAAGGGGAGCAGGAAGAAGAAGTAAGGGGAGCAGAAAGAAGAAGTAAGGGGAGCAGCTAAGAGAAGGAAGAGGAAGGAGAAACAAGTGGAACAGAAGGGTTAAGAAGAGGAGCAGGAAGGAGATATAAGGGGAACAGGGAGAAGTAAGGAGAGCAGGAAAGAGAAATAAGGGGAGTAGGAATTAGAAGAAAGAAGAGCAGGAAAGAAAAGTAAGGGGTTAAGGGAGAAGAAATAAGGGGAACAGAAGGGGAACAGAAATTAGAAGAAAGGGGAACAAGAAGAAGTAAGAGGACCACGGAAAAGTAAGGACAGCAGGAAAGAGAAATAACAGGAGCAGACAGATGAAGGGGAGCAGGAAGAAGAAATAAGAGGACCAGGAAAGAGAAGAAGAGCAGGAAAGAAAAGTAAGGGCATGAGAAAGAAGAAATAAGGAGAAAAAGGAGAAGAAAGGGGAGCAGGAAGGAGGAGGAAGAGGAAGGAGAAATAAGAGGAACAGAAGGGAGAAGAAGGAGAGCAGGAAGGAGACATAAGGGGAGCAGGGAGAATTTAGCAGAGCAGGAAGGAGAAGTAAGGGGAAGAAGAAGGAAATGTAAGGGGAACATGAAGGAGAAGTAAAGGCAGCAGGAATCAGAATTAAGGGCAGTAGGAAGGAGAAACAAATGGTAGCAGGGAGAATAAGTGAGGGGAGCAGATAGGAGAAGTATATGGAGCAAGAACGATAATTAAAGGGAGCTCAGAGAAAAAGTAAGGGAAGCAAGAAGAATTAGAGGAAGAAGGAATGAAGTAGTAAGGAGAGTGTGAAGGAGAAGCAAGCAGATCAGAAACAATAAGTTAGTGGAACAGGAAGGAGAAATAAGAAGGGAAAGAAGGAGTAATGGAAGCAAGGAGAAGAACTAGGAAAGTGGGGAGAATTTACAGGTGCTTGAGAGAGGTAAGGTGAGCAGAAAGAAGGTGTAAGGAGAGAAGAACAAGTAAGGGGAGCAGGGAGAATATGTAAGGGGAGCTCCGCCTGAGACCTCTTCTCTGATCGCTGTATACAGAGCACTGAATTGGTGATATATACACAGTTTAGAAAGCACTAACAGCGCTTCCCCCTCCAGTCTGATAGGACTTAGAAGGCTCAGGGCTAATGTTCTAGTACCAAAGGTCTTTAATCACTTCATCATGGGCAGGGTTCACGAGGTGTAAAAAAACGCAAAATCAAACAAGAAGAAAGAATCTGATATTTCAAAACACTGTTCCCCAACCCCAATAGAAAAATAAAATAAAGCATCATATGTCCAATGCCCTTTGTAGTTATAAAGAAAAAAAATAAAAGCAGGCATTTATCTAAATTTTTTTTCATTACATTTTCACCAATTTGAGGCAAAAATATATAGAAATGACAAAAATTAGGCACAATGAATCAAATAAAATGGCAAAAATTATTTAAATAACTGGGCAGCAAAAAAACTTGACAGGTCTTAAATCCGAATGTACTACAAAAAAACATGCGCCTGATCATGAATGGGGGGTCAGGAACCCGTTTTATAAAGCCTTACCTTGATGTGGCTTTTGGATTTCATCTTCTGCAGTCACAGGAATAAGACACAGGGGACACAGAACATGGGGGACAGGTACACCTTTGGAGATTTTGTAAGGAGCAGCCTCACCTCCTACAAGTCCTCACTTCATATTTCCCATTGCTTTTATATCGACTTTTGCTTTGGCTTAAAAAACTGCATCGAAAAGTGCACCAAAAACTACATGTCACAATAATAATAATTGTCACAAAGTCATCCCAGAAACATTATAGGGCCTTTATTTTAGTAATGAACCCGCACTAGTAATCCTGTTTACCTTGTAGCTCATGATTGCGTAGGAAAGTTCCACACGTCCGTGAAATACAGACTGTGCTCAAATTGTAATACTCAGCCTGACCACCAGGTGTCCTGACCTGAGCTAACTGTTTTATAGGCATATATATGAGAAGTTAGCTCGTCGGGACACCTTGAGGTTGGACTGGGTATTACAGTCCACGCATTACTTATATACTGTATTTTGAAAGTGTGAAACCAGTTTTACTTTGATTTAACATCAGGATTATTTGTGAAGAAGGGGGAACATATAAAGTTGGCCTCAAGTCTTGGACCTGTGTACACTTTTATGAATTGTTTCATTTTCATTTTATTTCATAATTTGCTAGGCATCACTTTTCTACTTTCAATGGAAATTAATGGGAATGACCATGATCTATTTATTTCCATACAGCTTGATTACCATGATCCATTCAGGTTCATACAGTTTGCTTACCAAGATCCATTCATGTCCATACTGTGTTCTGACCAAGATCCTTTCATGTCCATACATTGTGATGAGCAAGATCCATTCATGTCCATACATTGTGATGACCACGATCCATTCAGGTTCCTACAGTGTGCAGACCATGATCCAGTCATGTCCATACTGTGTTCTGACTAAGATCCATTCATGTCAATACATTGTGATCACCAAGATCCATTCATGTCCTTACATTGTGATGACCAAGATCCATTCAGGTTCATACAGTATGCTTACCAAGATCCATTCATGTCCATACTGTGTTCTGACCAATATCCATTCATTTCTATATATTGTGATGACCAAGATCCATTCATGTCCTTACATTGTGATGACCAATATCCATTCATGTCCTTACATTGTGATGACCAAGATCCATTCAGGTTTATACAGTATTCTGACCAAGATCCATTCATGTCCATACTGTGTTCTGACCAATATCCATTCATTTCTATATATTGTGATGACCAAGATCCATTCATGTCCTTACATTGTGATGACCAATATCCATTCATGTCCTTACATTGTGATGACCAAGATCCATTCAGGTTTATACAGTATTCTGACCAAGATCCATTCATGTCCATACTGTGTTCTGACCAATATCCATTCATTTCTATATATTGTGATGACCAAGATCCATTCATGTCCATACTGTGTTCTGACCAATATCCATTCATTTCTATATATTGTGATGACCAAGATCCATTCATGTCCATACTGTGTTCTGACCAATATCCATTCATTTCTATATATTGTGATGACCAAGATCCATTCATGTCCATACATTGTGATGACCAAGATCCATTCATGTCCATACTTTGTGATGACCAAGATCCATTCAGGTTCATACAGTGTGCAGACCACGATCCATTCATGTCCATACTCTATTCTGACCAAGATCCATTCATATTCATTCATTGTGATGACCAAGATCCATTAATGTCCATAAATTGTGATGACCAAGATCCATTCATGTCCATACATTTTGATGACCAAGATCTATTCATGTCCATACAATGTGATGACCAAGATCCATTCATGTCCATACTTTGTGATGACCACAATCCATTCAGGTTCATGCAGTGTGCAGACTATAATCCATTCATGCCCATACTGTATTCTGACCAATATCCATTCATGTTCATTCATTGTGATGACCAAGATCCATTCATGTCCATACATTGTGATGACCAAGATCCATTCATGTCCATACATTGTGATGACCAAGATCCATTCATGTCCATACATTGTGATGACCAAGATCCATTCATGTCCATACATTGTGATGACCAAGATCCATTCATGTCCATACTGTATTCTGACCAAGATCCATTCATGTCCATACTTTATTCTGACCAAGATCCATTCATGTCCATACTGTGTTCTGACCAAGATCCATTCATGTCCATACTGTATTATGACCAAGATCCATTCATATCCATACTGTGTTCTGACCAAGATCCATTCATGTCCATACTGTGTTCTGACCAAGATCCATTCATGTCCATACTGTGTGCTGACAAAGATCCATTCATGTCCATACTGTGTGCTGACAAAGATCCATTCATGTCCATACTGTGTGCTGACAAAGATCCATTCATGTCCATACTGTGTTCTGACCAAGATCCATTCATGTCCATACATTGTGATGACCAAGATCCATTCATGTCCATACATTGTGATGACCAAGATCCATTCATGTCCATACATTGTGATGACCAAGATCCATTCATGTCCATACTGTGTTCTGACCAAGATCCATTCATGTCCATACATTGTGATGACCAAGATCCATTCATGTCCATACATTGTGATGACCAAGATCCATTCATGTCCATACATTGTGATGACCAAGATCCATTCATGTCCATACTGTGTTCTGACCAAGATCCATTCATGTCCATACTGTGTTCTGACCAAGATCCATTCATGTCCATACTGTGTTCTGACCAAGATCCATTCATGTCCATACTGTGTTCTGACCAAGATCCATTCATGTCCATACTGTGTTCTGACCAAGATCCATTCATGTCCATACTGTGTGCTGACAAAGATCTATTCATGTCCATACATTGTGATGACCAAGATCCATTTATGTACATTCTGTGTTCAGACTAAGATCCATTAATTTCTATACAATGTTCTGATCAAAATCCATTCATATCCATACATCGTGAAATCTAAAATCTATACACATTGGGCACTGAAGTGTTCACCCCAAAATTCAACCATTATGGGTTCCAATATCCATGCATATCCATAGACTGGGAACATATACTCTGTGGACCCCAAGATCCAAAACGTTTTGAGGGCTTTACGGCAGCATGGTGGCTCAGTGTTTAGCACTGTACATGGTGGCTCAGTGGTTAGCACTGTTGCTTTTCAACTCTGGAGTCCTGGGTTCAAATCTTACCAAGGACAATGTCTGCAAGTAGCTTGTCCATTCTCCCCATGTTTGTGTTGGTTTTCTCCTACCCTCCAAAGACATAGTAATAGCTAATGTAGATTGTGAGCCCCAATGGGGACAGTGACGATGATATCTGAAAAGCGCTGTGTGAATGGTGTTATATAAGCAAAGCATAATGTTAAAATAAATATTAACGCCTGTAAATTGTGAGCTGGGAGATTTGCACACGTCCATTCCAGTTAGTCCCCAGGAACCATATAGGTCCAAGATCGGAACCCAAAATATATTGCTCAGAAAAATAAAGGGAACACTAAAATACCATTTTGTTGTTTAAGTGTTCCCTTTATTTTTTTTGAGCAGTATATACTGTATATATAGTTGAAGGCCCCAATACTGTCTTTATCCCATGATTTATACAGTGTGGTGGACCCACAAAATCCATATATTAACAATCAATGTGAACCCTAAAATCCATACAGTATACATTCCACTCCGAAGAGCTATACATGAAAAAGCGACTTCATCCCCGCCGTTTATAGAAATACCGCCATTTTTAAGTTGCGGACAGTCTTTCGCCTCTAGGTAAAAACAAGACAAAATTTCCACCATGAAGTGTCATGTTTGTAGGGATTTTTACATATTGTATATACAGGATATATTCCATACATGTTTAATGAATGTTAGATATTAGAGGATGTCAGATGCGTTCTGTGTGCAATATTTTTTTTTTTTAAAGAAAAACCTATTTTAAAGAAGAGATACAGTAAATAATATATTAACATATTTGGTTTATAAAGTCTATATATATATAATACACAGATGCCATACTCATTGCCATTGCCATGTTAGCAATATTTTCTACACATTTGTCATGTTTTTTTCCTGCTTCCTTCTAGCAATGTCTGGCATATACATATATATATAAATATATACATATAAATGAGAAATCTATATTGTGTAAACGCTGAAGAAAATAAATATATATAGTATGTTTTCAAACATACAACGCATCATACGTGTGGTTGTTGTGGACACATGGCTGTCGACGTTGATGATGTCATCGTATTTTTGTTCTTTTGCAAATAAATTATTTATTAAAGGATTGAATGGCAAATAATTTATTTTATATCATTAGACTGCAACTTGTTTATTTGGCTGGTTGGAGATTGAGTGATCCAATTATCTCCACTTCATGTTGTGGAAAAGAACCCAAAAAATTCCTAAAAGTCCAGGCAGCCTGAACCCCAAGATCCATATAGTTTGGAACCCACGTATGTCTTAACAATGTGAATCTATGCTGTAGTAAAGCAACAGAATATATATGAAGGTGGGGTGTGCCTTTTGAACTCCAAATTAATAAAATTTGTTTTACAAGCGCTCGGCAAACCAATACAGCGCACACGCTTAGTATGGTGTACGCAGAGAATTCTCCGTTATTGGTACATGTGACCAGTTTATATAAGGTCACAGACAAAAGGCCGCTTTACACGAAATGAGATCGCTAAAGCAATGTCGTTGGGGTCACGGAATTTGTGACGCACAAACGGCCGCGTTAGCGATGTCGTTGCGTGTGACACCTATGAGCTATTTTGAATCGTCGCAAAAATGTTCAAAATCGCTAATCGGTGACATCACCCCCTATTCCCAATTATCGCTGCTGCTGCAGGTACGATGTTGTTCGTCATTCCTGCGGCAGCGTACATCGCTATGTGTGACACCGCAGGAACGAGGAACCTCACCTTTCCTGCGGCCGCCCGCAATGAGGAAGGAAGGAAGTGGGCAGGATGTTACGTCCTGCTCATCTCCGCCCCTCCTTTTCTATTGGGCGGCAGCTCAGTGACGCTGCTGTGACGCTGAACGAACCGCCCTCTTAGTAAGGAGGCGGTTCGCTGGTCACAGCGACGTCGCAGAGCAGGTATGTGCGTGTGACGCTGCCGTAGCGATAATGTTCGCTACAGCAGCGATCACCACATATCGGCCGTACGACGGGGGCGGGTGCTATCACGCTCGGCATCGCCACCAAATGCTAGCAATGTCGCAGCGTGTAAAGCGGCCTAAAGCCCTTGTCCCTCTGAACTATGCACCAATAAGAGCAGTATGGGTGTGTATAGAAATGTGAAACTTCCCTGCCCATCAGTGTTAGGCCTCCTTCACACGTCAGTGATTCTGGTACGTATGTTGCAGTTTTTATATGTACCAGAATCACGGACATACGCAGACCCATTAAAATCAATGGGTCTGCACAAACATCAGTGATTTTTCACTGACCGTGTTTCTGTGTGGTGCACATGCGTGTCCATGTTTCCGAACAGAGAAAAGTCCGTTATTTTTCTAGTATCACATAATGGTGTGATCCGTGTAACACATACCAGCAAAAAAATGTATCTTTGAAATAAAATTATTTTTATACTCACCTTCTCCAGCACTGCTGTCTACGGCCTCTGCTGGCTGCTGCTTCCAAGCCAGCTAATTATGCTCATGAATATGCACTGCACTGCAACCCAGAAGTAGCTGCAGAGGGAGACAGCGGCGGCCGGACACAGCAGAGCCAGAGATTCAGCACCACGGAGAGCAGGAGCGGGGACAGGTGAGTTTGAAATCACGACACACAGAGGGACATACGCATTTTTAACACGTCAGTGAAAAACATCTGTGTTTTTCATTGACGTGTGAAAGAGGTCTTAGCTGAACTCTATGACAAAAAGTCCAGGCAGCGGGAACCCCAAGATCCATATTTGCAAAAAAAATCTTGCCAAATCAGACGCGGTGATTTTCTGGATTTGTTTTCTCATTTTGTCTCTCATAGTTGTGGTCACCTATGATGTCAATTACAGGCCTCTCATCTTTTTAAGTGGGAGAACTTGCACACGTGGTGGCTGACTAAATACTTTTATTCCTCACTGTATATTAACCCCTTAACAACCGATGACGTACTAGGTACGTCATGGATCGTGTGCAGTTAATCCCCGCCCCCTGCCGTGAGCAGGTCGCGGCGATCCGCGCACATTTCAGCTGTTTTCAACAGCTGACATGTTTGCCTGCTAGTCGCGGGTGGAATCGCTTCCACCAGTGACCATTAACCCCTTACATCTCGCTGCCAAAATCTGGCAGAGAGATGTATATGCGCGCCGCCATGACAGTGACTTACCCCGCCCCCATCGGAAGTCACGTGACATGATCACTTGACTTTCGGTGGTTGCCATGGTAGCACAGGGTCATGTGATGACGCCTGTAGCTAACATGAGTCACTTCCTCTCAATGCCGGAATACAGCAATACAGCCGGCATTGAAAGTAAAGCACCAAATCTGCAGTTCTCAGCTCTGTAGCTGTGATCAGCAGATAGATAAGAGCGATCGGATTGCTGATCGCTATAGCTCCCTAGGGGGACTAGTAAAATAAAAAAAAAAAGTTAAAAAAAGTTTTAAAAAGTAAAAAAAAATAAACATAAAAGTTCAAATTAACCCCCTTTCACCCCATTGAAAATTAAAGGGTTAAAAAAATAAATAAATATACACATATTTGGTATCGCCGCATTCAGAAATGCCCGATCTATCAAAATATAAAATCAATTAATCTAACCAGTAAACTGCGTAGCGTCAAAAAAATTCCAAACGCCAAAATTACGTTTTTTGATCTCCGCAAATTTTGTGCAAAATGCAACAACAGGCGATCAAAACATAGCATCTGCGCAAAAATGGTACTGTTAAAAACGTCAGCTCAGGATGCAAAAAATAAGCTGTCACTAAGCCTCAGATCCCGAAAAATGAGAACGCTATGGGTTTTGGAAAATAGCGCAAAACATGCGCCACTTTTTTTGGACAAGCTTGTGAATTTTTTTTAACCCCTTAAATACAAGTAAACCTATTCATGTTTGGTGTCTACAAACTCGCACTGACCTCAGGCATCACAATGACACATCAATTTTACCATATAGTGAACACTGAATAAAATATCCCAAAAACTATTGTGCGATCACACTGTTTTTGCAATTTTTCCACACTTGGAATTTGTTTGCCGTTTTCCAGTACACTATATGGTAAAACTTATGGTTTCATTTAAAAGTACAACTTGTCCCTCAAAAAACAAGCCCTCATATGGCAAGATTGACGGAAAAATAAAAAGGTAACGGCTCTCGGAAGAAGGGTAGCAAAAAAAAAAAACGGAAAAACACAAAATGCCCGGGGGCTGAAGGGGTTAATATTGCTAAATATGTTGATAAAGTACCTGAGGCTTCAAAGACTGTTTGGTCTTATCCTAAGTATATTATTAAAATAGCTGCCTTCACTAGAACAAAAAAAATTCCATCTTAGCCTATCAATCTGAAGATGCTAGTGTAACAGAATTCATAAAACGCCTAAAGATTGTCACTTTAAAGTATAATGGATAAGAGATAATCCATCCTTTTTCGCTGCTGTCCCAAAAGCATTCATTTGGAACAACTAAAGAAAAATATCGTTTCTTACAATTCCTCTAGAAATGATATTTTCCAAAACGAATGTTGTCAAAAGGTTTGCGTTCATTAAAAAAAATAATAAAAAAATGTTATACTCTGTTGGAAGATGGTTATGCTAAATGTAGCCACCGTATGATTGCCATGTGAATTGAATGTTTCAAAGCCAGGTTGCTATATATTGAAATTGTGATCCTTAAAAAGTAATTTTTAGTTCATAAATCAATAGTACACATGAAAATAAGCAACTTTGTAAGATATCTTATCAAATACATTTGCTACTTTAGCCTCTTGGACTGATTTTCCATTAACTCGTGGGTAAAATCTGTAGATTTTCACATTATTGAGATAGGAGATGACAGTTGGTGCTCATAAATTTCTATGCAGAGTTGAAAAGGAGGGAGGAGCTAGAGACAGACAATCTGCTGCAAGTTCTCCTGAAACCACATTTAGGGGTACTTTGCACGCTGCGACATCGCTAGCCAATGATAGCGATGCCGAGCGCGATAGTCCCCGCCCCCGTCGCACATGCGATATCTTGTGATAGCTGCCGTAGCGAACATTATCGCTACGGCAGCTTCACACGCACTTACCTGCCCTGAAACGTCGCTCTGGCCGGCGACCCGCCTCCTTCCTAAGGGGGCGGGTCGTGCGACGTCACTGCGACGTCACACGGCAGGCGGCCAATAGAAGCGGAGGGGCGGAGATGAGCGGGACGTAAACATCCCGCCCACTTCCTTCCTTCCGCATTGCCGGTGGAGGCAGGTAGAAGATGTTCCTCGCTCCTGCGGCTTCACACACAGCGATGTGTACTACCGCAGGAACGAGGAACAACATCGTATCTCCTATTGGTGCGACATTATGGAAATGACCGACACTACACAGATCACCGATTTACGATGCTTTTGCGATCGTTTATCGGTGCTTCTAAGCTTTACACGTTGCGACGTCATTACCGGCGCCGGATGTGCGTCACTTTCGATTTGACCCCGACGATATCGTAGTAGCGATGTCGCAACGTGAAAAGTACCCCTAACAGTCCAAGAGTAGAACGAAGCTGATTTGTCTAATAAGATATATTATAAAGCTTCTTATTTTCACATGTATTATTCATTTGTGGAAAATAAAAAAATGAAAACTCTTTGAGGAAATATGATTCAGCCATGTACTTAAACTACATTTGCAATCTATGGAACAATTGTACACATGAATAATCATTACCATCATTTCAACATTTTACATTGTATGTATACCCAAGGTGGGTTCTAATGAAAAGTATGGCTGGTGAATTGTGATGAGCGAGCACTATCATGGTCAGGTGCTCGGTACTCAGTTAGAGATGAGTAAGCACTACCATGCTCCGGTGCTTGATACTCGTAACTAGTGAGCGGGCACTACCATGCTCGGGTGCTCAGTACTCGTAACTAGTGATGAGCGGGCACTACCATGCTCGAGTGCTCAGTAGTCGTAACTGGTGCTGAGCGGGCACTACCATGCTCCAGTGCTCAGTACTCATAACTAATGATAAGCGGGCACTACCATGCTCGGGTGCTCAGTATATGTAACTAGTGATGAGCGGGCACTACCATGCTCGGGTGCTCAGTATATGTAACTAGTGATGAGCGGGCACTACCATGCTCGGGTACTCAGTACTCATAACTAATGATAAGCGGGCACTACCATGCTCCGGTACTCAGTAGTGGTAACTAGTGATGAGTGGGCACTACCATGCTCCGGTGCTTGGTACTCGTAACTAGTGATGAGTGGGCACTACCATGCTCCGGTGCTTGGTACTCGTAACTAGTGATGAGTGGGCACTACCATGCTCAGGTGCTCAGTACTGGTAACTAGTAATGAGTGAGCACTACCATGCTCCGGTGCTCAGTACTGGTAACTAGTAATGAGTGGGCACTACCATTCTCCGGTGCTTGATACTCGTAACTAGTGATGAGTGGGCACTACCATGCTCCGGTGCTTGGTACTCGTAACTAGTGATGAGTGGGCACTACCATGCTCGGGTGCTCAGTACTTGTAACTAGTGATGAGCGGGCACTACCATGCTCAGGTGCTCAGTACTCGTAACTAGTGATGAGCGGGCACTACCATGCTCGGGTACTCAGTACTCATAACTAATGATAAGCGAGCACTACCATGCTCAGGTGCTCAGTACTCGTAACTAGTGATGAGCGGGCACTACCATGCTCGGGTGTTCTGTACTCGTAACTAGTGATGAGCGGGCACTACCATGCTCGGGTGTTCTGTACTCGTAACTAGTGATGAGAAAGCACTACCATGCCTGGGTGCTCAGTACTCGTGATTAGTGATGAGAAAGCACTACCATGCTCGGGTGCTCAGTACTCGTAACTAGTGATGAGTGAGCACTACCATGCTCAGGTGCTTAGTACTCGTAACTAGTGATGAGCGGGCACTACCATGCTCGGGTGCTCTGTACTTGTAACTAGTGATGAGCGGGCACTACCATGCTCCGGTGCTTGGTACTCGTAACTAGTGATGAGTGGGCACTACCATGCTCCGGTGCTTGGTACTCGTAACTAGTGATGAGTGGGCACTACCATGCTCAGGTGCTCAGTACTGGTAACTAGTAATGAGTGAGCACTACCATGCTCCGGTGCTCAGTACTGGTAACTAGTAATGAGTGGGTACTACCATGCTCCGGTGCTTGATACTCGTAACTAGTGATGAGTGGGCACTACCATGCTCCGGTGCTTGGTACTCGTAACTAGTGATGAGTGGGCACTACCATGCTCGGGTGCTCAGTACTTGTAACTAGTGATGAGCGGGCACTACCATGCTCAGGTGCTCAGTACTCGTAACTAGTGATGAGCGGGCACTACCATGCTCGGGTACTCAGTACTCATAACTAATGATAAGCGAGCACTACCATGCTCCGGTGCTCAGTACTGGTAACTAGTGATGAGCGGGCACTACCATGCTCCGGTGCTTGATACTCGTAACTAGTGATGAGTGGGCACTACCATGCTCAGGTGCTCAGTACTCGTAACTAGTGATGAGCGGGCACTACCATGCTCAGGTGCTCAGTACTCGTAACTAGTGATGAGTGGGCACTACCATGCTCGGGTGTTCTGTACTCGTAACTAGTGATGAGCGGGCACTACCATGCTCGGGTGCTCAGTACTCGTGATTAGTGATGAGAAAGCACTACCATGCTCGGGTGCTCAGTACTCGTAACTAGTGATGAGTGAGCACTACCATGCTCAGGTGCTTAGTACTCGTAGCTAGTGATGAGTGAGCACTACCATGCTCAGGTGCTTAGTACTCGTAACTAGTGATGAGCGGGCACTACCATGCTCGGGTGCTCTGTACTTGTAACTAGTGATGAGCGGGCACTACCATGCTCGGGTGCTCTGTACTCGTAACTAGTGATTAGCGGGCACTACCATGCTCGGGTGCTCTGTACTTGTAACTAGTGATGAGTGAGCACTACCATGCTCGGGTGCTCAGTACTCGTAACTAGTGATGAGTGAGCACTACCATGCTCGGGTGCTCAGTACTCGTAACTAGTGATGAGTGAGCACTACCATGCTCTGGTGCTCAGTACTCGTAACTAGTGATGAGTGAGCACTACCATGCTCGGGTGCTCTGTACTCGTAACTAGTTATAAGTGAGCACTACCATGCTCTGGTGCTCAGTACTCGTAATTAGTGATGAGTGAGCACTACCATGCTCGGGTGCTCGGTTCTTGATAAGAGCAGTTGAATGCTCAGATGGGCGAGACTTGCGTAACCGAGTATAATGGAAGTCAATGGGGAACTCGACCATTTTTCTGTAATATCTTCTGGAAAATGCTCGAGTTCCCCATTGACTTCCATTATACTCAGTACAAGTGAAGAGCCCGTCGGAGCACCCAACTGCTCATTACGAGCCCCCGAGTATGGTAGTGCTCGCTCATCACTAGTAAAAAAATGTTTCCATTTATAATGATCTATAAAATTCTACATTTTTAAAAACAAATAACTAAGATGAAACATTTAATTAGCGAGTTGTCTATGACTTGAAATGACACGGATCAGATTTAAAAATTACAGAATAAAACGTTCCCATCCAATCATGCATGAGCTCCCATGACACTTTATGTTGCCATTAGTTGCTACATTTTGGGCTATCACCATTATGTAAAAGAACAAGACAAACTCAGATACATATGAATATATAGTTCCATTGTAATTCTGATTTCCACATTCCACATCACATAGTATTGACATGGCTTCTGTATGGGAAGGTTGCTGTAGGTGAGACCACTGGGTGGGTCAGGGAGAACTCAGGACAATAGCAGAAGATTGTGATATAAGTGAGGTTCAAGGCACAAATGCCCAAGTCACCAGATGAAGCAAATGTTACGAGTGTTTAGATAGTGGTGATAAAGTGGATACCTCTAGATGTAATGAGTAGAGGCAGCGTCAGACTGGGAATTCTTCGGACTACAAGAGGACATGAGTTAGATGACACCCAACATCCACCATCAATTTTATTGAAATTTGTTATCATTGTATACACAAGACATCACATAATAAAAGAAAAATCAAAATCAAACTGGTTATTTGTTAATCTACCAATATAAATAGATCCTAAGCGGTAAGAGATTGGCTTCAAACTCATCACCAAATGTGAGTTTTCTACTGGACCTTCAGGTCTCATAATTGTGTAAAGACCTCCATACACATTAGACAAATATCGGTATTGTCTGATTGTCCAATATGCATTGGGGACTTCCAATAATGTCGGAGAAGACAAGGATCTGGAATGTTAGATCAGGTGGTAAGTGCTCCTAGAGGAATCATGCAGTGGCTCTCATAGATAACACAAGGACGAGCCAGTATTCCTGTGAATGGGGGTTCAAAGCAATAACTGCCAGCTGATTGTTTAGTCAACAGTTATCTATTGTCTATGGGGGTCAAGTCTGGACCCACCGGAGGATCCTCTTAATTTTTTTGTGAGCCAGTGCTACCCTTAAAGGGAATTTGTCAGATGGCTTTCTAGTACAAACTAATGGTATTCTGGAATAGGACTTGGGCAGATGTTTCAGGATCAGTAACATTTATTGCTCTACCTTATCCTGTTATCTTACTGTAAGCTCTAAAATTCAGTGTCAAGCAGTGGCTAGTCAAGCATATGTAAATCCAAACTGATTTATGCACTGCTCCCCATGCTCTCCCATGCTGGCATCAGTGATAGTAAATGACAGTGAAGATTTTTACTATCACTGTAGAGAGATGGCCATAGAGAGCAGTGCATAGTCAGTTTGGATTTTTACATATACTTGACTATCTGGCGTGGGACACTGAATTTTGTTATCACAAGATAACAGGATAAGGTAGAGCAATAAAAGTAACTGATCCTGCTAATCAGGCATATGTAAATCCAAACTGATTATGCCCACCTCTCCCTTGCTGACATCAGTGATAGTAAAAATCTTAAGGCTATGTGCCCACGCTACAGGATTTACCGCGGATTTTGCCGCGGATTTACCGCGGATTTGCCGAAAATCTGCAGCAGCAGCACTTCCAAGCCATTTCAATGGCATTTTGGAAATGCTGTGCCCATGCTGCGGATTTTTCCGCGGCGGATTTGCCGCGGATTTTGATCTGGAAAAATCTGCAGCATGTCAATTGTTTGGTGCAGATTTGGTGCGGATTTTTGGCTTTGAATGGGGAAAAAAAAAAAAAAAAAAATCCGCATCAAAATCCGCGGCAAATCCGCGGCAAATCCGCGGCAAATCCGCACCCGCGGATTTTCAGGCAAAAAAATCCGCAGGGACATTCTAGCGTGGGCACATAGCCTAACTGTCATTTACTATCACTGTAGACAGGTTGGCATGGAGAATAGTGCATTGTCAGTTTGGATTTACATATTTTTGACTAGCCGGTGTGAGACACTGAGTTCTCTTATAGCAAGATAGCACAGGTCCTTCTAGTCACTTAGTAAAATGATTCTATTATAGAATTAGCATAAATAACAGGGGGAGGACAGACAAGCAGGGTGGCGGGAATCACTATGAATACCCCCCAGCCAGCAGCTGCTGCCAATCAAAAAGCTGCTCAATTTACAAACTTTACTTGCTTGTGTTTCAAAACCTATATATCCTAGCGGACAACTAAAGTTATGTAGATAATCATCCTTATAGCACCAGTATAGCACTAGCTTTAGGTTATATAGGAAAATCCTGGTGATTGGTGTGCTTTAATTGAAAAATATTTCTTACATCTTTATTTCTTAATTTAGAAATTACTCTACTTCGTCGACTAGAAATAATCCCCTGATATCGGAACGCAAGCTCTGCTTTACCAGAGGTGATTTTGCCAGTATGCTATGGCTAACGTCCTTCTGACTGGTCCTGATTTTTGGTTCCTACATTAGGGAAGAAATTACAAAAGACAAGCGGTCTTCCATAAAGGATCATGACCTATTTACTGCAGAGCTGTGCTTCTGTAGGTCAACACCGAAAGGATCCTACTTGTAGGGTTAGACACAATATGTAATGTGAGCAACTGTCTTCCACTGGGTTCCAGATCATTGACAAATCGCTCACTGGGCATTGGGGTCCCAACTAATTTGTATAATGTTTTTGTAATTTTACCTAACGTTATGAATAACTAACAGGTTTTTCCAAAGAACCGAGTGGTATTGATCCCGAAGATGGTGCCAACGTTCATGTAGTGCTTGGTTCCATAGTTTCACCATCGTTCTTTTCTAGTACTTCGTCGGCATTATTAGTAATGTTCTATCTTTGCTTTAAGTTCCTCTGCGCACCTCGATAGGTTCATCCTCTCCAAGGTCAGGTAAATGGCATCTAGAGAAGCCAATTTTAACTGGCACCATCTTTTGAGCATCTCGTACTGCTGGTCTCGAAAGTTGGAGATCTCCACTTCCACGATCTCAATCACTTTGTCAGGAAGTTCCAGGGTCCTCATAAACTCCTTCCATCGTCTTACTGGAACACAGTCAATGATGTCATACAGCGTGCAGCTTTTCTGGAGAACTGAAGGAACATGACCTGCTGAGGATTCAATGTATTTCTGTGTCAGTGTTTACCTGCATTGGTACAGTCACTATTTATCCCCCTGAATATTTAATGAAGTCATTGAATTAGATTGTATTGCAGCAACAAGGAAAGCGGACAACACCGAGAAATATCAGACTCAATATTTCATGAGCTACAGACCTTGTGGTTTTGTTAGTAAAAGGCTGTACTTTGAGCTGAACAACTAAGCCATTTTTTTCTATATGTAATAGTATCTATCTACATTCATGGCCAAAAGTGTTGGCACCCTTGAAATTGTTCCAGGAAAATTAAGTATTTCTCCTAGAAAACTATGGCAATTACATGTTTTGCCATACACACTTCGTTCTTTTGTGTATATTGGAACAACATGAAAAAAAAAACAGAAAAAAGGCAAATTGGACAATTTCAAACAAAAAAACAAAATGGGCAGGACAAAATTGTTGGCACCTTTCCAAAATTCTGGGTAAACAACTTTGTTTCAAGCATATGATGCTCGTTCAAACTCACCTGTGACAAGTAACAGGCATGTGCAATATGAAAATCACACCTGAAACCAGATAAAAAAGGAAGACGTTGACTCAATCTTTGCATTGTTTGTCTGCATGTGCCACAATAAGCATGGAGAACAGAAAGAGAAGAGAAATGTCTGAGAACTTGAAAACCAAAATTGTTGAAAAATATCAACAATCTCAAGGTTACAAGTCCATCTCCATAGATCTTGATGTTCCTTTGTCCATGGTGCGCAACATAATCCGGAAGTTGACAACCCATGGCACTGTAGCCAATTGCAGTTTGCCAAAATCTACGTAAGTCAAAACCCTTCTGGGAAAGCATCTTGTGGACAGATGAGACCAAGATAGAGCTTTTTGGTAAAGAATATCATTCTACTGTTTACTGAAAACGGAATGAGGCCTTCAAAGAAAAGAACACAGCACCTACAATCAAATATGGTGGAGTATCAAAGATGTTTTGGGGTTGTTTTGCTTACTCTGGCACTGGGGGCCTTGATTGTGTGCAAAGTATCATGCAAGCTGAAGATCACCAAAGGATGTAGTGCACAGTGTTACAAAGCTGGGTTTGTGTCCTTAGTCATGGGTCTTCCTGCAGGACAATGACCCCAAACATTCTTCAAGAAGCCCCCAGAAAAGGATGGAAACAAAGTGCTGGAGAGTTCTGAAGTGGCAGCAATGAGTCTGATTCTAAATCCCATTGACACCTGTGGAGAGATTTTAAAATTGCTGTTGGGAGAAGGCACCTTCATATATGAGAGCCCTGCAGCATTTATAAAGAAGAGTCCAAAATTCCAGCTGAGAGGAGTAATGCCGGCGTCACACGGTACGATATATCGTGCGATATGTCAGCGGGGTCACGAAATTCGTGACGCACATCTGACATCGTTAGAGATGTCGTACCATGTGACACCTCCGAACGACTGTGAACGAGAAAAATACTCACCTTATCGTTGCTCGTTGACACGTCGTTCATTTTCAAAATGTCGGTCCTTCTGTGCTCCGGTTGTTCATTGTTCCCGAGGCAGCACACATCGCTCCGTGTGACACCCCAGGAACGATGAACTGCAGCTTACCTGCGGCCGCCGGCAATGAGGAAGGAAGGAGGTGGGTGGGATGTTTACGTCCCGCTCATCTCTGGCCATCCGCGTCTATTGGCCGGCGGCTGTGTGATGTCGCTGTGACGCCGAACGTCCCTCCCCCTTCAGGAAGAGGATGTTCGCCGCCCACTTCGAGGTCGTGCGGGTGGTAAATACGTGTGACGGGGGTTAACGACTTTGTGCTCCACGGGAAACTAATTGCCCGTGACGCACAAACGACGGGGGCGGGTGCAATCGCTCGTGCAATCGCACGATAGATCGTACCGTGTGATGCCGGCATAAGAAACTTGTAGATGGTTATAGGAAGCGATTGATTGCAGTTATTTATTCAAAAGGGCGTGCAAACAAATATTAAGTTGAAAGGGAGAACAATTTTGTCCAACCTATTTTTGGGGTTTTGTGTGGCATTATGTCCAATTTGCCTTTGTGCTGTTCCAATACACACAAAAGAAATAAACGTGTGTATCAGAAAACAAGTGTAACTGCAATAATGTTTTGGGAGAAATACTTTAGAGAAATACTTCATTTTCTGGAACATTTTCAAGGGTGCCAACACTTTTGTCTATCTATTCATAATAAAGCCGTCACATGAGATGTAAATGAATATTTTGAACTTTCCATGTTAGTGTAAGTTTCCCAGCTCCTTCAAACACTTCGCTTATTACCTGGTGTATATGGAGAAAATACTTTTGTTTCTTGGTTTAGGTCTGTTAAACCAGGCACTTCTCCTCCTCCAATCTAAATGAAAAAAAACAAAAAGGTAAATGATGACATTTCTAATTGTACAGGTGACTTTTCATTTACATGTGACAATCTTTAAAAAGGTTTTACCTTTTTGGGTCAGTTTGGGCATAGATTTCAGAAACTGTCCTTTGCATAACACATGTGCGTTAAGGCCCCGTTACACGCAACGACATCGCTAACGAGATGTCGTTGGGGTCACGGAATTCGTGACGCACATCCGGCCTCGTTAGCGACGTCGTTGCGCGTGAAATGTATGAACGACCGCTAACGATCAAAAATACTCACCTAATCGTTGATCATTGACACGTCGTTCTAATCCCAAATATCGTTGCTCGTTCTGGACGCAGGTTGTTCTTCGCTCCTGAGGCAGCACAAATCGCTACGTGTGACACCCCAGGAATGACGAACAACACTGTACCTGTGTCCTCCGGCAACGAGGTGGGCGTGACTTTCCTGCGGCTGCTCTCCGCCCCTCCGCTTCAATTGGACGGCTGCTGTGTGACGTCACTGTGACGCTGCACGAACCGCCCCCTTAGAAAGGAGGCGGTTTGCCGGCCACAGCAACGTCGCTAGGAAGGTAAGTATGTGTGACGGGTGCTAGCGAGCGATATTGTGCGCCACAGGCAGCGATTTGCCCGTGACGCACAAACGACGGGGGCGGGTGCTTTCAAGTCGCTGCGTATAAAGCGGCTATAGTTTACATGCCCATGTTCATGTCCTGATTTTATGAAACAGGAGTGGACATAGACACAAGAGCCATCTATGCAAGAACAGTGTATGGGCTCATTGCAATGCAGATCTTTGGCTATGTTCACACTTGGCATTTTTACACAGCTTTTTTTTCTGTAAAGAAGAAGCTGCGTCTTACAGTACCAGCAAAAGCCATGATATTTCAGAAATCTTGTGGTTTTTTTTCACTACTGATTTAGAAAACTATAGCACTTTTTAAATCTGCACCGTCAGTTCTTTCAGTGTGTTTTTGCAGCATTTTTTTCATTAACTAGAAACCAATGAGACAGTTAAAAATGCGCTACAAACAAAAAAACAAGAACAGGTTTTGCTGCGTTTTTCCAGTGTTTTTTGCCGTGCTTTTGGTGACTAAAACTAATTTCATTAAATGTACTATGAACAAATCCACACAAAAAAGTACCGAAAATATTTGTGTTGTTATTACCAAGAGGTAAGGTTTTGGCAGCAGAAACAAAAAGCTGCAAAAATGCAACGTGTGAACATAGTTTTTATGTCCCTGGACGGAAGCTGCTTCTTGATTTAGAAGAAGTAGAATTAGATCCCTTACCTCTTTTGCAGGTTTAAGTACTAAGCATGAGCAAGCACTAAAATGCTTGAGTGCTCGCTCAGTACTCGAATCGAGTAGGTCGGATGCTCAGACGAGCTTGACTCAAGTACCAAGTATAATGGAAGCCAATGGGGAACTCAAGTATTTTTCCAGAAGATCCTAACAGGAGGACTGTTGGGGGGGGGGGGGGGGGGAGTAAATCACTGAGGTAGATGGAAACAGCGTTCAGATAGAATGGGAACAACATGGGATAGACGTCTGGACGCATCTGTGACTCCCAGGCCGCTGCAAGGAACTAAATAATTTTAAGAAATTACTTTTGAGCTCCCTTTTTTTTACAACAAACCATGGTAATGCAGAAAGCTGGGGGCTAGTGGGCCATGGTTATTTGGCCTTTCCCAGCCTAAAAATAACAGCCCACAGCTGCCCCAGAATTGACATATCCATTACTTGCACCAATTCAGGCTCTTCCAGATTGCCCTGGTGTGGTGGCAATCAGGGTAATATTTTTGGGGTTGAATTGTCAGCTGGCATCTAGCCCAGGGATTAGTAAGGGAGAGGCGTTTATCAGACACCCCCACTAAGAACCCAGTAAGTGTAAAGATAAAAACACACACAAGAAAAAATTGTGTATTTGAATAAAGATTCCCCCACACTATCCCTCCTTCACCAATTTATTGTCAAATATGTTTCCATGAAGCTCCTCCGTCGTAGTACACATTCCCTGAATGCAGCTCTGGCGACTATGAATAGTAGTAACATAAAGCTATTCACAGGTGCCTGGTAGTGACAACAACTCTCATCGCCAGGTCTCGCTGAGCACAACATTGAGCCGGCAACTCTGATTAGAGTTGTAGTCACTACCCAGCACCCATGAATATGTCCCTCATCCTAGTATATATGTTCTCCATCCTAGTATATATGTCCTCATCCTGGTCTATATGTCCTGATACAGGGCCCATCCTGTTGAATATGTTTCCCATCCTGGGCCCATCCTGGTATATATGTCCTCATTCTGGTCTATATGTCCTCATCCAGGGCCCATCCTGTTGAATATGTTTCCCATCCTGGGCCCATCCTGGTATATATGTCCTCATCCTGGTATATCTGTTTCTTATACTGGTATATATGTCCTCATCCTGGTTTATATGTCCTCATCCTGAGCCCATTCTGGTAAATATATTTCTCATCCTGGTATATATGTCCTCATCCTGGTATATCTATTTCTTATACAGGTATATATGTCCTTATCCTGATATATATGTCCTCATCCTAGTATTTATGTCCCTTATACTGGTATATATGTCCTCATCCTGGTATATATGTCCTCATCCTGATATATATGTCCCTTATTCTTGTACATATGCCTCCTATTCTGCCGCTGTGTTTTAATGCATAAAAAAAAAAAAATGATTCTACTCACCTTCCTTCCACTCCCTCAGAGCGTGGGGTCCTCTTCTGAAGCCGACAACTGATTTTGTTGTGTAAGCAACGGACAGTGCATGATGTCACTGTGATGCGCCCCCAAACACAGGTGCCCTGACTTAAGCTGCTGGCCTCTGATTGGCTGGCAGCTTATATTGCTGTGCAGGGACCTGACAGGTCTCTGTGCAACAATACACTTGAGAAGACTAGGGCACACATCTAGCTGAAATATGCGCTGGCCCCACATTCGGGCCCAGTCGCGACCTCTGAGGCCGCGATCGTTACTCCCCTGCAAAGCGGTAAGACATTTTGAATTGAAAAGATTTGCAACATTACTTCTTTTTAAGTTTCAGATTCAATAACAAAAAATATTAGTCGGAAAACTATATAAACCTTTTAAGAAACCAATGTTTCCTATATGTGGATTTCTTAGACTATTTTTTTTTATGTCTACAGGCAAAGTTGCTTGATGTTAGATCTGTATTCAGTGAATGTGAAATCTTGCATCTGTCTAATATATCTCCACTCTCTCTTTTTGGTTTACCTACTTGTTGATTTATTATAACCTGGAAAACATCAGCAAGCAGGCTGACAGATCTTGGTATGCCTACACTTTTAGGTGGGCTTTGCACGCTGCAACATCGCAAGCCGATGCTGCGATGCCGAGCGCGATAGTCCCCGCCCCCGTCGCAGCTGCGATATCCTTGTGATAGTTGCCGTAGCTAACATTATCGCTACGGCAGCTTCACATGGACTCACCTGTCCTGGGACGTCGCTCTGGCCGGCGACCTGCCTCCTTATTAAGGGGGCGGGTCGTACGGCGTCACTGCGACGTCACACGGCAGGCGGCCGAGATGAGCGGGATGTAAACATCCCGCCCACCTTCTCCCTTCCGCATATCCTACGGGAGGCGCGGTGACGCCGGTAGGAGATGTTCTTCGCTCCTGAGACTTCACACACAGCGATGTGTGCGGCCGCAGGAACGAGGAACTACATCGGACCGTCGCATCAGCATAATTATGGATTACGCCGACGCTGCACCGATGATACGATTACGACGCTTTTGCGCTCGTTAATCGTATCATCTAGGCTTTACGCACTATGATATCGCATGCGATGCCGGATGTGCGTCACTTTCAATTTGACCCCCACCGACATCGCACCTGCGATGTCGTAGTGTGCAAAGTACCCCTGCATGCTGATGGTTTCCATGTAGAAAAAAAAAAAAAGAACTATCAGGGCCGAAAAGGGAAAACTAACTTAAAAATATGCAAAAGCTGTAAGAAATAGATTTGTGGACACTATAGAGAATGACAAAGAACGAAAGGCGGAGTCTCACTTTATCCTTCACTTTCTCCCGCCGGCGGCCTGACACAAGGGGGGTGATTCATTCCCCTGTATTGTCCTCTCTGTTTTGGGAACTAGTGTTTGCGCCATTGTCATCTCCACACAGACAATAAACTTTGCATAAAGGGCCCGATGTTCCTGTCTGACTCACGGACAAAGAAAACGTCATGAAGTATTCATGGTGCACATATTTAATGCATACAGCTCTGAATGTTTCATCATGTCCTCTGTTGCTAGATGATTGGAAGAAACAGGGATGTAAACAAATCTCCTATATACTAAAGAGCCCGAAATGTGCCGTATACAGATCACTGTCATCAATGGAACCAGTATAGTAACCCCTTCACCCCCTGGCAATTTTTATTTTTGCGTTTTTCCTCCCCTTCTTTCCAGATCCATAACTTTTTATTTTTCTGTCCACGTAGACAAGGGCTTCTTATTGCGGGACGAGTTGTACTTTTGAATGACACCATTCATTTTACCAAACAATATACTGTAAAATGGGGAAAAAAAATCCAAATGGGGAGAAATTGTAGAAAATAGAAAAGTCACAATTGTTTTTACTATGTACATTTTGTGGTCAAAATAACCTGGCAATTGGATTTTCCTCATCAGTACGATTACGGCAATACCAAACATGTCCAGTCTTTTTATTATGTTAATATACTAAGGTAAAAAAAAAATCTGAAAAATTTGGGTTACCATTTTCCAAGATCTGTAACTTTTTAATTTTTCAGTTGATGAAGCTGTGCGATGGCTTATTTTGGGATAGATATGACATTTTGATCGCTTGTTACAGCATTTTTTTTGCTATTGCAGTGACCCAAAAAACTCACTTTTGGTGCTTTTTAATTTTTTTTGTTTACAGTCTTTACCGATCGTGGTAATTGTTTACATTTTGGTAGATCAGATTGTTTTGGAACACAGCTATACCGCATAGGTGTATTTTTTCAATTATCTTTATTTTTAATAGGGCAAAAGGGATGTGACTCGAACTTTAATGTTTATGTTCAATTTTTTTCATTTTTTCCTTTTATTTTTCACTGATCTTTATAGTTCCCATAGGTGACTATAACCTGTGATCGTCTGATTTCTTGTGCTATATACAGCAGTACCATAGCATTGCTCTATATAGGCAAAGATCACGGTCTTCTTTAAAGTCCGGCCATAGGCAGGTTTCAGAGGAGCGCTGTTATGACAAGCATGGAGGTCTTCAGAAGACCCCCTACTATTCATCAGTGACCCGCGATCACATCATGGGCATGCTGATGAGAGCTTAAAATGAAAGCTCAGCCAGTCACCAGAGCCGTGAGGTCACGTGGCACACTTACCACAAAAGTTGTCACCAGGTTTTTTGCTATCCCAGCATAATGTAAGGGCAGAGACCCTGATTCCAGGGATGTGTTACGTACTTGGCAGGTTGCTGTCGTTTTGATAAAATCACTGTTTTATCTGTTGCAGATCTACCGGTAGCAGTTCTCTGAATGTTGAGCTCTGTACACAGAAAGCTGCCTATCAGCTGGGGTGTAACGATTGTGGTCGACCCCAGTGCCTTTTTTAGCTGAATGTGTGTCCAAGGATGCACAGCTAGATAAAATGCATTGCAGCACAGAGACCTGTCGGGTCCTTGCACTGCAATACACGCTGTTGGCCAAACAGTGGCTGGCTAGTGACGTCATGTGTCGCCATAGTAGGCATGCCAATGTCAGCTGCTGGCCACTGCCCTGGCTACAGAGGAGGAAGCTGCGCGACGTGGGAGCGGGGGAAGGTGAGATGAATGTTTTTGGTTTTTTTATATGTCAGATGCAAAATACTTTGTATACCAAGAGGGGCCCAGGATAAGGACATATATATCAGGATGGGGGACATGTATACCATGAAGGGGCTAAGGATAGGTACATACATACCAGGATGGGGATATGTATACCAGGATGGGGGACATATACTGTATACCATGAAGGGGCTAAGTGTGTGTGCCCGCAATCAGTGTTTGCAGCGTTTTGGATGTAGAGTGTTTTCGCTGCATCCAAAATGCTGCGTTGTACAGTACAAGCACAGTGGATGAGATTTCTAGAAATCCCGTGCCCACTGTGCTTGTTTTTTCCACAGCAAACACTGACCTGCGGTGCGGCTTTCCAGACCACAGCATGTCAATTGTTTGCTGCGGATTTGCATGCGTCCTCCATAGGGAGAACACAAGCGAGAGACCGCAGCGCACTGAACCCTGATGGTGGGTATAAGCAGCTGCGGTCTCCTGCGTTCTCCTGCAGAGGAGACGCACGGCCCCGCCGTGTCCAAGACACAGTGAATCCTGATCGTGGGCACATACCCTTAGGATAAGGACATACATATCAGGATGAGGACATATTTACGAGGATCTTGACATATATACCAGGATGGACCCTGGATTCAGTATATCACAAAAGTGAGTACACCCTTCACATTTTTGTAAATATTTTACTATATCGTTTCATGAGAAAACACTGAAGATCTGACACTTTGATACAATGTACCGTAGTCAGTGTACAGCTTGTAAATGTGGTGCCCTTTAACTAACTAAACACACAGCCATTAATGTCTAAACCACTGGCAACAAAAGTGAGTACACCCCTAAGTGAAAATTGCTAAATTGGTCCAAAGTGATAATATTTTGTGTGGTCATAATTATTTTTAAGCACTGCCTTAACTCTCTTGAGCATGGAGGTCACTAGAGATTCACAAGAGCCACTGGATCCTCTTCCTTCCTCCATGATGACATCACAGAGCTGGTGGATGTTAGAGACTTTGTCCTCATCCACCTTCCGTTTTAGGAGGTCCCACAGATGCTTGATAGGGTTTAGGTCTGGAGACGCTTGGCCAGTGCAGCACCTTTACCGTCAGTTTCTTTAGCGAGGCAATGGCCGTCTTGGAGGTGTGTCTTGGGGTTATTATCATTTTGGAATACCGCCCTGCGGCCCAGTTTCCAATAGGAGGGGATCATGCTCTGCCTCAGTATGTCACAGATGTTGCCATTAATGGTTCCCTCAATGAACTGTAGCTGCCCATAGCCTGCAGCACTCATGCAGCACCAAACCATGACACTCCTACCACCATGCCTGACTGTAGGCAGGACACACTTGTCTTTGTACTACTCACCTGGTTGCTGCCACACACTCTTGACACCATCTGAAGCAAATAGTTTTATCTTGCTCTCATCAGACCACAGGACATGGTTTCAGTAATCTATGTCCTTAGTGTGCTTGTCATGAGCAAACTGCAGTCTTTCTTTTGCATCAACTTTAGAAGACACTTCCTTCTGGGACGACAGCCATGCAGGAGTAATGTGATACAGTGTGTGGCGTATGGTCTGAGTACTGACAAGGCGGACTACCCACCCCTGTAAACACTGCAGCAATGCTGGCAGCACTCTTACGACTATTATGAAAAGGCGACCTCTGGATATGACACTGAGCACGTGCATTCAGCTTCTGTGGTTGGCCATGGTGAGGTCTGTTCTGAGTGGAACTTGTCTTGTTATACCACTGTATGGTCTTGGCCACCGTGCTGCTGCTCAGTGTCAGGGCGTTGACAATCTTCTTATAGCCTCGGCCATCTTTATGGAGAGCAACAATTCTTTTATTCAGATCCTCAGAGAATTCTTTGCCATGTGATACCATGCTGAACTTCCAGTGACCAGTATGAGAGAGTGTGTGAGAGATAACACCAAATGTAACACACCTGTTCACCATTCACACCTGAGACCTTTTAGCACTAATGAGTCACATGATACCGGGGAACAAGTTGGCATTTTTCACTTAGAGGTGTACTCACTTTTTTGCAAGTTCTTTAGGCAATAATGGCTGTGTGCTGAGTTATTTAGAGGACACACTAAGTTTACACAAGCTATACACTGACTACTGTACATTGTATCAAAGTGTCATAACTTCAGTGTTGTTTCATGAAAATATATAATAAAAATTGTACACAAATTTGAGGGGTGTACTCACTTTTGTGATATACTGTATATACTATGATGGGGACATTTATAACAGAAGCGGTCCCGGACAAGTACATGTGTTCTAGGTTGGGTGACATATTTATCAGGAAGTGGCCCAGGATGGGACAAATATATTAGAATGGGGGACATGTTCCAAGATGGGGACATATGTACCAGGAAGGGGACAAGGATGGGGCCATTACTACGTTATGAAGGATGAGAGAACAACACTTATGTCTGTATAGGATTTAGAACACTACGATGGCCCATACATCTGTACATCAGACCAACATGCGGGGGTGGGGCAGGTCCCAATTTTGCATCATGGCCCAACAGTCTCTAGTTTGCCACTACCTAGCAGTGTTGGGGGTGCGGTTATACAGAGCTGATGAATATGGAGGACTACCTGACTACTTGCAGTAGGTTTACTAGTCCTGTAATGATAATCTCCTTCCTATAAATCAGTGCGTTTTAATGGCCTCTCTCTGCCCTCCTGATCCCACTGCTGAGCTGTGAGTGATTATAACTGACACATCTGCAGGTTCCTCTCAGCTTCAGCCTTCGTCTCACAGGTAGACAGTCTGACAATATTATTGCAATACAGCAGAGCTGTGGGAGCTGCAAAAAATGTGTTTGTAAGAAGAAAAAGTTAATGTGTCCTCTCCTGATTTAGTTACATGTCTCACTGGTGGCGCCCCTTCTATATAAAATAAGCTCTGGAGGTGGAGTTATCTTCCAGGCAGCATCTGCCCCATAGCCTGGAAGAGCTCATTTACATATAAGAAAAATGTGGATTTCTCAGGAATAAAACATCGGATCGCAGATATCAAGGTATCATTTTATTCAGCTCTCTTTGACCCGTGTAACCATATAGACGGCTTAGAAAGGTTGCTCTTACTGACAGATTCCCTTTAAGGCCTGTTTCACACGTCAGTGATTCTGGTACGTTTGTGTTTTTTTTTAAACGTACCAGAATCACGGACATACGCAGACCCATTATAATGAATGGGTCTGCTCACACATCAGTGATTTTTCACTGCACGTGTCTCCGTGCGGCATACACCTGTGTCCGTGATTGCCGCACGGAGACATGTCCATTTTTTCTGGCATCACTGATGTCCCACGGACCACCCAGTGGTGAGATCCGTGAGACACGTGTCAGGAAAAAACCTGCATATAAAATAAAAATCATTTTTACTCACCTGGCTCCAGCGACGCTCTCTGCAGCCCGTTCTCCCTGCTGCTTCTGAGCCGGCTCATTACTGTCGCGCATATTCATGAATGCACGACACAGCCGACCCGGAAGCAGCTACTGCGGGGGTCAGCGCCGGCCGAATGCTGCACCACGGGAGCGATCAGCACCATGGACAGCGGGAGCGGGCACAGGTGAGTTGATCTCTAAGTGCAATCACGGGCTACGGAGAACGGAGCCCGGATTGCACTTAGACAACCCACGTGTGCCGTGATTCACGGCACATGGAGGGACATGTGCGTGTTTTACACGTCAGTGAAGAACGTCTGTGTTTTTCACTGACTGTGAAACGGGCCTAATGCTGTATTCTCATGCTGCAGATTTTCTGCAACTTTCCATTCACCTGCATTGAACCTATCCATGCGCTTGTCTCCAAAATTAAATTTTTCAGATGTATAAAGCTGATTTTCAGTTGTAAACATTTCTGTGACAGGTGAATTCACACTAGACACCTCTTAAAAGCTCATCTACTGTAATATTGTAACAGATAATGTGATCTTACCACTGTGAAGACGTGTTCTCCTAAAAATCAAGAATAGAAAATGTTATAAATCATAGTAAAATATGAAATATCAAATAACAATAAAGTACTGAAAATAAACACACTGCAATCGAAAAATGAAAAACTCATCTGTTTGTATTCTTCAGTAAGTGCTAAATAAGTGAAGACGCAACCTTTGTCAACTACTGTAAGATCAACTCGCATTAGCTGCAGAAAATCCACAAGGGAAAAATACACTAAAAACACATAAGATCTGCAAAAGACTACATCAATAAAGTTTAGTCAAAGCCAAATACCAGAAAGTATCAAAAACAAAGCAGTTTTAATTAAAACATGACACACCAAGGAGAGACAAAAAACACAAAGTCAAAAATGCCATAAAACGCATGTTAAAAAAGTACTAAAAATGCAATGAAAAAATGCACATAACTTAATTTCCATAATAGAAGCCCAAATGTTGAAGAAGTTTTGTGACATCAAAAACACAAAAAGTTTTGTGACATCATGGCAATATAGCGCAAGAAAGAAAAGTTGTGGAATTATGGAATCACAGGAGCTGTTAATGGCCCAATGCCAGGCTCCACGTTGCCTAAATTTTCTACCATGGCTGCTGCATCTCCAGACTTGTCTCCCATAAACACATTGATGGGCAATTGCAAAACAGCTGCCAGCGGCAGATCTTGATAATTTGCCCAAGTGCATTCAGCGAAGAACCTTCAAACCAGTAAAGACCTCCCGTCACGGCTTACTTGACGATATTGGGAGATTGAGTGCAAGGGGGAGCCCTGCCGCTTACCCTCAAGCTAGGGAGGTAACATGGGCTTGCCCTCAACCTAGAATTACTTTGGAAGGTAGTGACGTCTGAGCCCCCAGCCTCTCCCTATCTCTTGTCCTGACCTTGATAGTAATGTGCCCTCCTCACCCACCATCCAAGAGGACAGACTGGGATGAAGAACCCCAAAAAACCCCACCTAAACAAACAACAGACAGGGGGGTAATAACTCTTAACAACAGGGGAAAGGTACCGAGAAGAGTAAAGGGAAAGGACTAACACTGGGATAACACTTTTACACAACAAAGCACCAGACTATAGCAGCAGTAAGAAATGCGTCCACCTCCAAGCCCAGCTCCAGAATGATACTGAATAACTGGCACCCCCTGCTGGAGGCAGAGGGTTTTATTCAGGCAGGAAGTGGACATCAACAGGAACAGCTGAGCGGCCTTGGAGAGTCTGCTGCTGCCACAATAACTGATAGTAACCCCCAGTGTGCCAAAAAGAAACAAAACCCATTTAATGTGTGTGGCCTGAGCCTGTCAAAACTCTCAAGCAGAGAGGAACGTGACATCTCAGTGATGGCAGTGCAGTCTGTAAGTGCCGGGATTTCTGGACGTGGAGCTCATACTTCATACTGAATAAATCAAGATGCTTTAAATATATTTTCTCCTTTTCTCCACCATTTGCGGATCATCAACATGGCATTCTGTGATTTCCATAATTTCATGACTGTTCATTCTGGATGTTGCAATTTCAATGTTGTAACTCTTGCTATTGTTTTCCTATGTGGTTTGGTGCAAAAAAAAAAAACTCCTGGTGGCTGCCTTCTTAAAATCACTAGTATCCCCCTTAATAGATTAATTGGGGGGGAACGGAGAAAAAGCTGGCACTCTACTGACTGTGTCCGCTAACAGCTGCGATCTCCTGGCTTTTTTAATAGACAGCTACCCTATTGGACGCCTTCGTAATAATGCTATTACCATTTTTTAAGACTACATTTCTGTTTCAGCAAAGATATATAGATAAGTGGGTGCAATAAATAAGTGATGCTGTCTATATCCCGGAAGATCAAGGGATTAAAAATGCAAATTGTGAGATCTTTTTCTGCTCTAAGAGAACCATTGGGCCAGATTTTAAAATACACAATAAATATCTTAGACCTGATGAGACTGGTGTACTTACTTTAAAAAAATCCATGTCAGAATGGCCATATGAGCCTTTATGAAGGTTTTATCTTATTCTTCTCCCATTTAGCCAGATCAATAAAGGCCATGGAGCCTCTGTTAGGAGTCTCAACACAAAAAATAGCCAGATATCCCTCCGGGAAGGACCTAGTCACGGAAAGGCTCTTTTTAGGAGACTACCATAACCACCATATTAAGTGGCCCTTTTAGTCAATATCCAACTCTTTGACAAGTTTAAAGATATGACAAGAGGAATACCAAGACTAGGCATCCATCCACAGACAGCTGTTTCGGGGTGTTGCCCCTCATCAGTGTGGAGTAGGATTCTGGCCATGTGGGAGCAATGCCTAGTAGACCAACAAAACAAAACAATCACTGATCTCGGGGAGACCAGCCAGAGAAAACACTGCCGGCAGCCAACGAGGGCGCTCAACACAGTGAAATCCTAGGTGCAATTTCCCTTGTCATATCTTTAAACTCGTCAATGAGTTGGATATTGACTAAAAGGACCACTTAATATGGTGGTTATGGTGGTCTCCTTAAAAAGAGCCACTCCCTGGCTAGGTCCTTCCTGGAGGCATATCTGTCTATTTTTTGTGTCGAGACTCCTAACCGAGGCTCCACGGACCTTTTTTGATTTGCATACTTCCCAGGCGGCAATGCACCTAGGATTTCACTGTGTTGAGCGCCTTTGCTGGCTGCCGGCAGTGTTTTCTCTGGCTGGTCTCCCCGAGATCAGTGATTGTTTTGTCTTATTTAGCCAGATCAGCAGCTCTCAGTGCCCCCCCTCACAGTTGAGATCTCACACTGCTCAGTACAAGCTGCAGCTGTCACACTGGGTGGGTGGAGATTGAATGCGCTAGGAGTCTTTCTCTAGCTAAACTCTTAGGATGCTAATTAAGATTTTAGAATTATGGTGATTTTGCCATGAATTGTCAGAGTAAGTACCCCAGCCTCACCAGGTCCAAGAGATCTATTTCATAACGTATGTATTTTGTATTGTGAAAACTAGAGAGAGGAGTCTGTTATACTGTAAGACTCTTCTGCAATGGCTGCCAGAGACATGGTAACGATAATGGTAAAATTCTTGGATGCCTGAGTACCGTAATTTTTTATTTCTTTTTTACTATTATAAATTAATAGGTTAGAGTTTCAATACTTGAATTTGGAATTTACAGTTACTGCACTATTATGACTGACCAGGGGGTGGTGTATTAGTGCACACAGTATAAGCAATCATTTGTAATATGTCCGTCATAGACTGACCTTTTTGGTTTTTCTTCTTTCTCTTGTGCTTGTGAATAAGAAGACCACCAAATGGTAGGAGAAGAAGCAGGAAGGCTCCAGTCAGTATATATGCCACGGATATTTCTAAATAAGTAATAACGGGATTAATACAAAAATACGTATAAGCATAGAGAATGCAGAAACCACTAGAGGGAGCCTTCTGCAGACTGTGTTATTACTGAGCTCAGTGTATAAACAGTATGCAGTAAGCTCTTAAGCTCCCTCTAGTGGTGGCTGCAGGAACCTAACATTTTAGCAAACAGAAATAAAATGGGATGCTACTGCGTTTCCCCAAAAATAACACAGGGCCTTATATTATTTTTTTGCTGAAAGATGTTCTAGGGTTTATTTTCAGGGGATGTCTTATATTTTCCCATGAACAACAATCCACATTTATTCTTGAACAAAAAAAATCAACATTTATTCATATATAATCAGTCATCACATTCTGGAACATCAACATTTTCTGTTTCTCCTATTACTGGGTCAGATGGATATTTTCTCATCTGCTCTGCTATTCTCATGGTGCAGAACCAGCCCTTTAGTGGTGTGTACACACCATATTTACAAAGGGTTAAATTACCTGCTTACATTTATTATTCTCTATGTACTGCTAAGTTTACCCCAAAAGAAAGCAGATACCCCCTAAAAGAATCGCACTAACCAGACCCCAAACAATGAGAGTTGGCAAGTGAATGGACTCTCACATACAGATCTGCGTCACTGTCAGGTCCTCATGTGTTCTACAGCGGTTGGCTCCCCCTGGTGACTGGTTGCAGTATCACTCGCACGGAGTGATACTGGTACCCGATCTGTTTGTGAGAACGGCAGTACAATGTAGCTGGAACGGCGAGGGAACTGACAGCGACACAGATCTCTGTGTGAGAGCCCATCCACCATCGGCACTTGCCAATTGTAGTTTTTTGGGGTCTCGTGAGTGCGTTTTTTTTGGGAGGGGGGAGGGGTTGTCTGCTTTCTTTGGTGGTGCCTGCTTTCTTTGGTGGTGCCTTCTTTCTTTTGGTGGTGCCTGCTTTCTTTTGGTGGTGCCTCCTTTTTTTTGGTGGTGCCTCCTTTCTTTTGGTGCTACCTGCTTTCTTTTGGTGGTGTCTGCTTTCTTTTGGTGGTGCCTGCTTTCATTGGTGCTGCCTCCTTTCTTTTGGTGGTGCCTCCTTTCTTTTGGTAGTGCCTGCTTTCTTTTGGTGGTGCCTGCTTTCTTTAGGTGGTGCCTGCTTTCTTTTGGTGCTGCCTGCTTTCTTTTGGTGCTACCTGCTTTCTTTTGGTGCTGCCTGCTTTCTTTTGGTGGAGCCTGCTTTCTTTTGGTGGTCCCTGCTTTCTTTTGGTGGTCCCGGCTTTCTTTTGGTGGTGCCTGCTTTCTTTTGGTGGAGCCTGCTTTCTTTTGGTGGTGCCTGCTTTCTTTTGGTGGTGCCTGCTTTCTTTTGGTGGTGCCTCCTTTCTTTTGGTGGTGCCTGCTTTCTTTAGGTGGTGCCTGCTTTCTTTTGGTGGTGCCCGCTTTCTTTTGTTGCTACCTGCTTTCTTTGGTGGTCCCGGCTTTCTTTTGGTGGTGCCTGCTTTCTTTTGGTGGTGCCTGCTTTCTTTGGTGCTGCCTGCTATCTTTTGGTGCTGCCTGCTATCTTTTGGTGGTGCCTGCTTTCTTTTGGTGCTGCCTGCTTTCTTTTGGTGCTGCCTGCTTTCTTTGGTGCTGCCTGCTATCTTTTGGTGCTGCCTGCTTTCTTTGGTGCTGCCTGCTATCTTTTGGTGCTGCCTGCTTTCTTTTGGTGCTGCCTGCTATCTTTTGGTGGTGCCTGCTTTCTTTGGTGCTGCCTGCTTTCTTTTGGTGCTGCCTGCTTTCTTTTGGTGCTGCCTGCTATCTTTTGGTGGTGCCTGCTTTCTTTGGTGCTGCCTGCTTTCTTTTGGTGGTGCCTGCTTTCTTTTGGTGGTGCCTGCTTTCTTTGGTGCTGCCTGCTATCTTTTGGTGCTGCCTGCTATCTTTTGGTGGTGCCTGCTTTCTTTTGGTGCTGCCTGCTTTCTTTTGGTGCTGCCTGCTTTCTTTGGTGCTGCCTGCTATCTTTTGGTGCTGCCTGCTTTCTTTGGTGCTGCCTGCTATCTTTTGGTGCTGCCTGCTTTCTTTTGGTGCTGCCTGCTATCTTTTGGTGGTGCCTGCTTTCTTTGGTGCTGCCTGCTTTCTTTTGGTGCTGCCTGCTTTCTTTTGGTGCTGCCTGCTATCTTTTGGTGGTGCCTGCTTTCTTTGGTGCTGCCTGCTTTCTTTTGGTGCTGCCTGTTTTCTTTTGGTGGTGCCTGCTTTCTTTTGGTGGTGCCTGCTTTCTTTTGGTGGTGCCTGCTTTCTTTTGGTGGTGCCTGCTTTCTTTTGGTGGTGCCTGCTTTCTTTTGGGGTTATCTGCTTTCTTTGATGAAGAGTCCTCCTTTATCCTTTAACTTTTTTTGCTGCTTGGACACTTCTTTATGGAACTGCAACTAGGGCTTATTTTTGGAGTAGGGCTTATAGTTCAAGCATCCTCAAAACAGCCCCAAAAATACTACTATGGTTTATTTTTGGGGTAGGTCCTTTTTTCGGGGAAACGGTATCTATCATATACAGTACATCCTATCTGTTTGACTTACTTGATTCTACTGGTGTGCACACAGGGGAGCAGCTCGTGTTAGTAAATTCACATTGTTTAATTGATCTGGGGAAATAAAAGAAGAGTGAACCAAGTATAATGGAAACAGCAACATGCAATATATTTCTCTGATCGGTATGTGCACGCGAACAAGACACAGCAATGCAGAAGTCTTTTAAAGGGTTAGAAAACATGGCAGCTTTCTACTCTTGTGCATAGGAAGAGCTGCAGTACCAAATGCAGCCACAGAGGCGCCTTTTTTTTTTTTTTTAAAATCAGAGTCTGGTTGGGACCCAAAATCTTAATGTGAATACACTTCTAAAACACTCATCAGTACCTGGCTTAAAGGGCCCCTGTCATGTTCTACGTGCAGAACAATCTGTAGACAGCAAGGTATATAGAAGTAGAAGCTGGGCAGAGTGATATACATTATTGTGGGAAAATTTTAAGTATATCTTGCATTTTATTCATTGAAATCCATGGTGTTTGCATAAATATGTAGTGGATGCGACTGTGACTAAGGGGTACTTTGCATGTTGCGACATTGCTACTGCGATATCGTCGGGGTCAAATCGAAAGTGACGCACATCCGGCGCCGGTAACGACGTCGCAACGTGTAAAGCCTAGAAGCACTGATAAACGATCGCAAAAGCATCGAAAATCGGTGATCTGTGTAATGTCGGTCATTTTCATAATGTCGCACCAATAGGAGATACGATGTTGTTCCTCGTTCCTGCGGCAGCACACATCGCTGTGTGTGAAGCCGCAGGAGCAAGGAACATCTCCTTACCTGCCTCCACCGGCTATGCGGAAGGAAGGAGGTGGGCGGGATGTTTACGTCCCGCTCATCTCCGCCCCTTCTATTGGACGGCTGCCGTGTGACATCGCTGTGACGCCGCACGACACGCCCCCTTAGGAAGGAGGTGGCTCGACGGCCACAGCGACGTCGCAGGGCAGGTAAGTTCGTGTGAAGCTGCCGTAGCGATAATGTTCGCTACGGCAGCTATCACAAGATATCACATGTGCGACGGGGGCGGGTGCTATCGCGCTCGGCATCGCTAGCATCGGCTAACGATGTCGCAGCGTGAAAAGTACCCCTTAGCTTATAGAGGAAGGGAAACCATCAACATCAATGACTTTTTCAGCTAGATGTGTTTTTTCAGTTGAAATGCATTGTGGAGCAGAGAGCCTCCGGCTCCCTACGCCGCAATGGCTATACAGAGCAATGGCCAATGAAAGGCCGGAGGCTGACATTGGTATACCGGTCACTAGTGGTGAATGACAGTACTACCACGTGCAGCCCCGCTATAGTGCAGGAGGAGGAGGATGCTCATTATGGGAGCAGGAACAGGTGAGAAGAATTGTTGTTTTTTTAAATGTGAAGAAGAGTCCCAAGATGGGGGACATTATTATTGGCCAGAATAGAGGACATTATTACTCCACAATAGGGGACTCTAATGATATTCCCCATTGTGGCCCTTACATTACTAACATTCAGTATGGTGGCTCAGTGGATAGTGTTGTTGATTGACAGCGTTGGGGTTCTGGGTTCTAATCCCACCAAGGAGTCTGTATGTTCTCCCCCGTGTTTGTGTGGGTTTACTTCAGATTCCCCCCACAAAAAACATAGTGATGGGAAATATAGAATGGCGTAGGATGCTACTGTATTGTTACCACTTGGGAGGGGGAATTACTGTTGTATTTGAGAACAAAGATGGACATTACTGCTGAATGGAATCATAAAGATGCATGGGGGCACACAAGGAGACATATTCATTAAAGGGGTTTTCCGACATAAACTCCAAAAATGTTTAAGCTAATCTGTGCTGTATTGTCATATAAAACACCCCTGCATTATTTTTTTTATTTTTTTTCTAACTTTTGTTCCTCTTGAATTATCCCTTTATTTCTGCAGCCTCTTTATTTACGTGCAGCTCAAGCAAACTTGACTTTTTCCTTTCCTTGGTTGCCAAACCTCACAGTCCGAGCTGGCACCGCCCGGCCTCAGTGTCCAGCCCCGCCCTCTGCACACTCATTAGCTGTCAGTATTCTGCACAGACCTCTAGCAGAGGACAATATGGGCACATATAAGGTAGTAATATGCCAATCGTATAATAATGCCCATCTTGTACTAAATGTGCCTATCCTATAGTATTGTGCCCCATCCTTCTGTTAATCCTCTAGTAATGTCCCCTTGAGCTCTTCTTCTTGTAGCAGTGCTCCTTGCTGTAGAATTGTCTCATATTGTGCCAGTCTAGGCACACGCAAAAAAAAACCAGACACAAATCCTTCTCACCTGTCCTTGTTCCCTCGGTGTCCTGCTTCTTGCGGCTGCAGTCCCCTTGATGAACATTGCCGATGTCGCCGCTGACAGCGCTTTATATCAGAGGACAGATTCCCAGGCACTGCGCAGAGCCAAGCTCTGTATACAGCTTCTCCAGTGATCCGCTGCTGGCCTCTGATTGGCCGACGGCTGACCATAGCTGTATACAAAACTCGGTCCTGCACAGAGCCCGGGATTCTGTCCTCTGATATAAAGTGCTGACTGCACAGCCCCCAGCACAGGCAGTAATCAGCAAGGGCCACAGGCCTGCACGCCGCAAGCAGCATCAAGGGCCGCTGCTGACAGCGCTTTATATCAGAGGACAGACTCCCGGGCGCTGTGCAGATGGAAGCCCACTATGCAGCTTCTCCAGTGATCTGTTGCTGGCCTCTGATTGGACGGCGGCTGATCATTGCAGTAGCTGTATACAGAGCTCGTATCTGCACAGCCCCCGGAAATCTGTCATTTGCTATAAAGTGCTGACTGCGTGGCACCAGCACAAGCAGCGATCAGCAACGGTGCCATGGGCCTGCACACCGCAAGCAGCATCAGGGGCCACATGCATGCAGCATACCGGCAGCATCTTTGAGACCACTGCACTACTGGATATGTGGGAGGGTGCGGGGAAGGGGGCGGGGACTCCACGCATCGTACCCATCAAGCAGGGCGGCAACATGAAGTTGGCTGTGATGCCCCTCAACAACATCCTTCCCCTGTCGACGTGATGTCACAGGAAGCAGCAAAATCCCGTCAGGAGCGGTCACATGACCACTCTGAGCCGGAGGAGAGGGGCTGACAGCAGCGCAGGTAGGTAGTAAGTATCTACTTACCTGCCCCAATGTTTACCCAATAATGAAATGAAAAAGAAAAAAGCAAAATAAGCCGGATAACTCCTTTAATAGTGTATGGGAGGCTCACAGGGAGGATTTCTACTGTTAGGGGGTAACAAATGGACACATTACTTCTATAATATATTTTATTTTTGAGGAGACTGAGGGGGAAAAAGGGAGGCACTGTTGCTTTTCAGTGCACCAGGGAGACACTATTACAGTGCAGGGCACCAGGGAGGCAGTGATACTGTGCAGGGCACCATGGAGGCACTGTTATTGTGCAGAGCACCAGGACTGTTCTATGGCACTTTTTTTTGTTCATCTGGCACAGTGTAGCAGTGGGGGGGAAAGTGTGCAGTCGGCTGTACAAGTGATCAATCATAAATGTCTGTGTGTTACTTTCTGCAGAGATGAATCCTGGCTGGAAGAAGAGATAGGGGCCTGCACCACATGAAGAAGAAAAGTCAAAATTAATTTAACTGAATGTGTCAGTGGATTTATCTGTACTATAAGAGACTTATATGATATGCAGAGCTCCTTTGTATAATGTCAGTGGGGTTATTATCAGTGTCAGTAGAGTGGCATCTGATGATGGTCAGTATGGTGGTGCTATTTAGTTACTATGTGGTGGTAATGTGTGATCTGGTCATGTTGAGTAGGTATTTATCTCTAATATGTGATATTATAGGCATATTGGTCTTTGTATTGTTGACTTTGTCCAGTAACATGATGTTGGTTATATTCAGACGCTATGTGGTGATAATAAATAATCACTGTGTGGCGGTATTTATCCCCTTTATATGGTTTATTGTTGGTATATTAATTTTTGTACATCGGACTTGTTCCGTAACAAGTAGTATTTGCTATTTGGTAACTGTATAACTACCACTTAGAGGTTTTACACAGAAAATGATCTTGTGAGCTGTGTTTTCTATGAGATTTATATATTTTATCTGTAGTGGAATTTTGTTATAGAGTGAGGGGAGGGCAAACACATAAACACCAGGGATTTCAATTAATAAAGCACGAGGTTTACTGAAACGTTTCCACTATATATACTATATATGTCTGTTTCTGTCTGTGTCTGTCTGTCTCTGTCGTCTGTCTCTGTCTTTTTGTCTGTCTCTGTCCATCTGTCTCTGTCTGTTTCTGTCTGTCTCTGTGTGTCTGTCACTGTGTGTCTGTTTCTGTCTCTTTCTGTGTGTCTGTCTCTGTCTGTCTCTTTCCCTGTCTGTCTCTGTGTGTCTGTCTGTCCCTTTCTCTGTCTGTCTCTGTCTGTCTGTGTGTCTTTCTCTATCCATGTGTTTCTCTCTCTATCCATTTCTGTATGTCTGTGTCTATCTCTCTATCTGTCTGTGTCTATCTCTCTGTCTCTGTATCAGTCTCTGTCTGTCTCTCTCTATCTCTGTGTCTGTTTGTCTCTCTCTTTATCTCTGTGTCTGTCTGTGTCTTTCTCTTAATCTCTGTGTCTGTCTGTCAGTTTCTTTCCCCGTCTGTCTCTTTACCCGTCTGTCTCTTTCCCCATCTGTCTCTTTCCCCGTCTGTCTCTTTCCCCATCTGTCTCTTTCCCCACCTGTCTCTTTCCTCGTCTGTCTCATTCCCCGTCTGTCTTTTTCTCTTTCCTTGTCTGTCTCTTTCCTTATCTTTTTCCTTGTCTCTGTCTCTTTCCCTGTTTTTTTCTCTTTCCCTGTGTCTTTCCCTGTCTCTTTCCCTGCCTCTTTCCTCGTCTGTCTCTTTCCCTGTCTTTCTGTGTCTTTCCTCATTTGTCTTTTTCCCTGTCTGTATCTGTCTCTTTCCCCATCTGTTTTTGTCTCTTTCCCTGTCTTTTTCCTTGTCTCTGTTTCTTTTCCTGTCTGCCTGTCTCTTTCCCTGTCGGCCTCTGTCTGTCTCTCTCTCTCTGTCTCTTTCCCTGTCTGTCTATCCTCTCTTTCCCTGTCTCCCTCTCTGTCTCTCTATGTCTGTCTGTCTCTTTCTGTCTCTCTCTATCAGTCTCCCCACTGACATCTTATTACCTCACACATAAGCTTCTTATACTAACAGTTTATTTTGTTCTTATAGCAACCACTGACAGTTGCTATTAATAGCTTGTAGTTCCCACCTCCATTCAGTTTAATGGAGCCAGGTTTTTTGGAGCGTAACTGTAAAGCACGGTGTTAAATTTTCCCGTCAAAACATAGTCTATGACATTCCCTGAGTCACATAGGGTGTTTGTGCAAAATTTTGTGATTGTAAATGTGACGGTGCGGATTCCTTTAGCGGACATACACACACACACATACATACATACACACATATACTCAGCTTTATATATCAGATATATATACTGTGTATAGATATAAATAAAATCAGTCTGATTGGCTCGTCCTGCTCTATTACATCCTTCCAGGAGGACACATACTGGATTTTTGACATTACAGATTACTTTTGAGGGACAAAATTCATAATGATTCTTATGACTTACGGAGGACAGGCCTGGCATTCACTTTTATCTTCGTAGAAACCAGGCAGGCAGTCACCACACTGTGCATTGTTTGTTGCCGTGCCTATATGGATAAATATATATATATATGAATATTTTATATACATAGATTTTTGCCTCACTCTGAAAACTGAAAGAAATTTCAAGAGTTTATATATGTACAGAACCGTACACAGCATGTAATATGTTATTTGTCCACTAGGTGGCAGAAGAGACAATGACATTTTCCATAGTTATCACTGACTAAAAAAGATCACATCCTATCTGTTCTGCTCAAAAGTTCTGGGCAGAATACAGATCCTCCTTATCTACACTCCACCACCCCACATTTTTATTACTATAAAGATATAGCATAGGAAGACAATGTACTAGTTTGTGCAAGTGTAATCTGATTTGACCTATTCACCAAATCGCCCACTTTTCCCCCCATAAACTTTCTTAGTACATTGACATTTAGATGCCTGACCACAATGACATAATCTCTTAAAGGGAATCTGTCGCCAGATTTTTGCTTCCTCATCTGACACCAACATGATGTAGAGATAGAGCCCATTAATCCAGCAATGTGTCACTTACTTGACAGCTTGCTGTAATTTTGATAAAAATCCCTCTGTTTGTTACAGATCGAGTAGTTCTCTGAATGTGGAGCCCTGTATAATGCCCCTGCTGTGAATGTCATCCGAGGGGGTGATTTTTTGGAGCTCTCTCTGGTGGTCTGGACTGGGGATGAAGCTGACTGTGACTCAACAGGTGTGGGAGTTAATTGGGAGTTTGGGAGGCCCAATTGCAGATCAGCCTGGGCTATATAGTAGAGCAGTGTCTGCTGGCTGGGGCCGGTGATAGATGTTTATTTTCAGTCTCTGAATTGGCTTGGAGTTTGTCCTTCCATTTATCCTGTGCCTGTACCATTCCAGATAAGTTGCAAGTTCTTTGCTTTTTTTGCCTGATCCACACCTAAGGGTGTTAGTATTTCTTTTACTTTTGCTTTAAGTCTGTTTTCTTGCAGTAGAGGAATTGTCTTTCTGTTTTGATGAGCATGGGGGTTCCCCCTCTGCAGGCCCCACTGCAAGAAAAGGGAGATTCTCCCTGTTCTATATGATTATTTGCACTTTTGTATTTCTTGTTTTTTTTTGGTATTTTGTTTCTCCCATTATTTACAAGAGTACCTGATATAGTTGGGGAGAGTCCGTGTGGTCTCAGTATTTTTTATTATCAGGAGATTGGTATTTTTTGCAGAGTTTTTTGCTGGTCGCAATCAGTTATCTGTCCTGTCCTGTTCTATCTAGGAAGTCAGGCCTCGCCTTTGCTAATTTCCTATCTATGTATTGTGTTTTCTTATATCACCGTTGGCTTTATATGTTGGGGGCTTGCTATTCCTTTGGGGACTATTCTGAGGCAAGATAGGTTTCCTCATTACTATCTGTGAGGTGTAGTAAGATTCTCTGGCTGTGATGAGGCGTCTAGGTGTGTTTAGGAATGCTCCACAGCTACTTCTAGTGTGGTCTGACAGATAGGGGATTGCAGTCAGTTCAGGTTCCAACTACTCTTGTGTTTTTCTGCTGATGGGATTTTTGTGATCGCCCACAGTGACCAGATCATAACAGCCACCCACGCCAGTAACTGACAGCTTTCTATATGCAATGTGCATAGACGGAAAGCTAGTAATCAATGGTGGAGGAGTCTCATGGGTATGGAGGACTACCTGGCAGCAAGTTTACTAGGCCTCTAGTTATAATTTTCTGCTGATAAAACTGTCTTGGTGTCTCCTATGTGATGTATACGGCAGTCTCCTATGTGAGGTATACACAACTCTCTTGGTGTTTCCTATATGATGCATATATGGCAGTCTTAATCTCTCATATGTGATGTATAGACAGTATTCTTAGTAGAATTAGGCTGCTTTCACACATCCGGTTTCTGCAATGTGGCACAATCCGGCACTTTGCAGGAAAATTGCAACCGTTTTTTTTTTGCTGCCGGTTGCGTTTTTTCTACATAGACTTTAATTAGTGCCGCATTGTGCCGCATGGGCTTGCGTTCCATCCGTTTTTTGCCACATGCGGCAGATTTAGCCGATGCGGCAGCCGGATGGAACGTTGCCTGGCACGTTTTTTCGTGCGGCAAAAAAAAACGCATCGCGCCGCATATGGCTGATGCGGCACATTTTTCAATGCATGCCTATGGCGGCCAGATGCGGCGCGATACGGCAAAAACCGCATCCGGCCGCCGCATGCGGTTTTTGCCACTGCGCATGCTCAGTAGCATGCCGCAAGTGGCACAAACCGGACGGGCTGCATGGGAAAAACTTATGCAAAGGATGCGGTGTTTTCACTGCATCCGTTGCATAGCTTGCACAGCCGGATTGAGCCGCACAGCTCAAGCCGGATGTGTGAAAGCAGCCTTAAGGGGGCTTTACACGCTGCGACATCGCTAATGCGGAGTCGTTGGGGTCACGGAATTTGTGACGCACATCCGGCCGCATTAGCGATGCCGTTGCGTGTGACACCGATAAGCGATTTTGCATCGTTGCAAAAACGTGCAAAATCGCTAATCGGTGACATGTGGGTCCATTCTTAAAAATCGTTACTGCAGCAGTAACGAAGTTGTTCCTCGTTCCTGCGGCAGCACACATCGCTGCGTGTGACGCCGCAGGAACGAGGAAGCTCCCCTTACCTGCCTCCCGGCTGCTATGCAGAAGGAAGGAGGTGGGCGGGATGTTACGTCCCGCTCATCTCCGCCCCTCCGCTGCTATTGGGCGGCGGTTCAGTGACGCTTCAGTGACGTCGCTGTGACGCCGCACGGACCGCCCCCTTAGAAAGGAGGCGGTTCGCCGGTCACAGCGCCGTCGCCGGGCAGGTAAGTATGTGTGACGGTTCTGGGAAATGTTGTGCGGCACGGGCAGCGATTTGCCCGTGTCGCGCAACAGATGGGGGCGGGTACCCACACTAGCGATATCGGGACCGATATCGCAGTGTGTAAAGTATCCTTTAGTGTGATTTATTTAGTGTCTCTTATGTGATGTATATATAGCAGCCTAAGTGTCTCCTATGTGATGCATGCACAGCAGTATTAGAGTCTTCAATGTGATGTATACACTGCAGTCTCAGTATATCCTGTATGATGATATAGCTCAGTTGGGATCTTTGCTTTGGTCCAAGCGAGTGGCTATGGATTCACAGATGGCAGCGGCAGACTGGCAGGTTCAAAACAGATACGGCCACTGCCGTGTTTATTGTGTACACTTATGCCTCAGTGTTACACATGCAAAAAACAGGAAAATAAATGTCTAAGGCCGTCTGGCCACTAACTAACAACAGAATGCTAACTACAAAATAAACCTATGTAACAAACAAAACAGTATTCTCTTACTGTGTGGGTTCCTCAGCACAGCCAGTGGAGGTATGGAGTCTCAGCCCCAGCAGCCATGAGCCTGTCCCTCTCCTCAACAGCCTCCCTGTTCTGAATGCCTCCTGATTATTTCAGCTGATCCAGTGAGGAATCAAAACCCTGGATTGAATGTGGAGAAGGGAGCCACCAGTCCCACTGCCATTCCTACTGATTGCTCCAGGAAAAACCGAGCCCAAAATTACACTGAAATAAACAGGCTTCAGTGACTAACTTATTGCTGAGCCAGATATAATGTTCCCAGCTTTTCCCAGCCCATTTGCATGGGCCAAACCGCTCCACAATCAATACATGGAGACATATGAAATTAACCGAGGGGAAACATACCTGTTCTCTAGTACTTCTCCCCTCGGCATCTCACAATATACAGCAGTCTCAGTGTTTCTTATGTGATGAAACTACAGTAGTTTCGGTGTCTCCTATATGATATATATAGGGCAGGCTGGCTCAGTCTTTCCTATGTTTTGTATACAGCAGTCTCAGTATCTCCTATGTGATGTATATACAGCACGCACAGTGTCTCTTATGTGATGTATACTCCCCCCCTCTGCTCGAGCCCGTGGGGTCGGACACAATGACTTAGCAAGCAGTGCGTTCTAGACAACGCGTCCGCATTCCCATGCGCCGTGCCTGCTCTGTGCTCCACTGAAAATTTTAAATTTTGTAACGCGAAGAACCAGCGTGTCACCCGCGCATTGCCCTCTTTTGCCTGGGACATCCATGTCAGGGGTGAATGGTCCGTCACTAACCTAAATCGGCGCCCTAGTAAATAATAGCGCAGGGTTTCCAGGGCCCACTTCACAGCTAAGGCTTCTCGCTCAACCACACTGTATTTTTGTTCTGCCTCCGTAAGTTTTCTGCTTAGATAGCCCACTGGGTGTTCCTCGCCGTTCACTTCTTGTGAAAACACCGCGCCGAGGCCAACACCAGAGGCATCTGTTTGAACAATAAACTCCCGTGTAAAGTTTGGGGTAACCAACACTGGTTGGTCACATAAAGCCTTTTTCAACCTTTGAAAGGCGTCCTCTGCTTCTGCGTTCCACTTTATTGAGACAGAGGTTGACCCCTTTCGTAAGATTCGTGAGTGGGGCTGCGATGGTAGCAACATTTTTGATGAACCGCCGGTAATAACCAACGATCCCCAAAAAGGCTCTGACCTGTCTTTTGGTGACCGGTTGTGGCCAATTCTGAATGGCGTCCACCTTGTTTACCTGAGGTTTTATAACTCCTCTACCAATGATGTATCCCAGATAGCGAGCTTCTTCCAACCCCAATGTACACTTCTTGGGATTGGCAGTCAACCCGGCAGCCCTTAGAGAGTCCAAGACAGCTTGCACCTTTGGCAAATGAGTTTCCTAGTTATCACTAAAGATAATGATATCGTCCAAATATGCGGATGCATACTGGACATGGGGCTTTAGGACAATATCCATTAGTCGTTGGAAGGTGGCTGGGGCTCCATGCAAACCAAATGGCATATCCCGGTACTGGAACAGTCCCTGTGGCGTAACAAAGGCAGTTTTCTCTTTGGCAGAGTCAGTGAGGGGAATCTGCCAATATCCTTTTGTTAAGTCAATAGTGGATATGTATCTGGCTGAACCTAGTCTCTCTATAAGTTCATCAACTCTTGGCATGGGGTAGGCATCGAATTTCAATACCTCATTCAACTTGCAAAAATCGTTACAGAACCGGATAGTCCCATCGGGCTTGGGCACCAGCACGATAGGACTAGCCCACTCACTCTGGGACTCCTCAATAACCCCGAGCGCCAGCATTTTCTCTACTTCCCAGGCAATGGCTTGTCTCTGAGCCTCAGGAATTCGATACGGTTTTAACCGTACACGTGTCTGAGGGTCGGTGACAATGTCATGTTTAATTAGGTGAGTACGGCCAGGTAGTTCTGAAAAAATATCTGCATTTCTCTGTACAAACTCCTTGGTTTCTTGTATTTGGGTCTTGGATAGCGTGTCTGCAATACCCACCTATGGTGGTACTATCTGGGGGTCACTTACCTCAGATGTTGGTGCCACTCGAGGCCCACTATCAAGGGTAGTTTCCACTACCAGACTCTCTCTGTCCCGCCAGGACTTAAGCAAGTTTACGTGGTAGATTTGTTGGGGTTTTCTCTTGTCTGGTTGGTGTACCTTATAATTCACTTCACCTATTCTTTCCAGCACCTCGTATGGCCCCTGCCATTTTGCAAGAAATTTATTTTCTACAGTAGGTACCAAGACTAACACTCGATCCCCGGGTTGAAAAACTTGTGTTATAGCCGCCCGGTTGTACACCCTGCTTTGGGCGCGTTGTGCGCGCTCCAAACATTCTTTGACTATTGGCATAACTGCCGCAATTCTGTCCTGCATAAGTGTTATATGTTCAACTACACTGCGGTAAGGAGTCACCTCTTGCTCCCAAGTCTCCTTGGCAATATCCAACAGGCCTCTGGGACACCGCCCATAGACCAATTCAAAAGGTGAAAAGCCCGTGGAGGATTGGGGTACCTCTCGTATGGCGAACAAGAGATATGGCAGGAGAATATCCCAATCCCTCCCGTCCTTATCCACTACCCTTTTCAACATCCCCTTTAGGGTTTTATTGAAGCGCTCGACCAGACCGTCAGTCTGAGGGTGATACACTGAGGTACGCAGGTGGGAGATTTTTAGTAATTTACATAGTTCTTTGAGAATACGAGACATAAAGGGGGTCCCCTGATCCGTAAGTATCTCTTTCGGAATGCCTGTGCGAGAAAACATGTTCAAAAGCTCCTTTGAAATTGCTTTTGCATTGGCATTCCGTAAGGGTACAGCCTCCGGATAACGGGTGGCGTAATCCAGTACCACCAAAATGTATTGATGACCCCTGGCAGATTTAACTTTGAAATTGCTTTTGCATTGGCATTCCGTAAGGGTACAGCCTCCGGATAACGGGTGGCGTAATCCAGTACCACCAAAATGTATTGATGACCCCTGGCAGATTTAACTAATGGACCGACTATATCCATTGCTATCCTCTCAAAGGGCACCTCTATTATTGGCAAGGGTACCAGGGGGCTTCTAAAATGTGTCATAGGCGCAGTCAACTGACATGTAGGACAGGATTGACAGTACCGAGTTACATCTCCCGTCAGACCCGGCCAAAAGAAACGTTGCAGAATACGGTCTTTTGTCTTTTCTCCCGCCAGGTGGCCCCCCAAGGGATGTTTATGTGCCAGGTCTAAAACCACCTGACGAAAGGATTTGGGTACCACTAGCTGTTCCACCACCACTCCTCGCATCTTGTCAATGTGGTATAGCATGCCCTGTTGCACTGCCACATGTGGAAACACATTTTGAGCCCCTGGGTACACTGGGTTTCCCTCAGCGACCTTCACATTTTCTCATGCCCTTGTTAAAGTTGGATCTTGGTGTTGAGCGGTCCCGAAATTATCACGGGCCACCTCAAGACCTGGCATCTCTATAACATCCTCTAGCGTGTCCGCATCGCCTGCAAACACAGCCAGAGGAGAGTCTACAGATTCTGGCCTACCCCTGTGTTGGGTCCCTTATCATCTTGTTCCACTGGCTCAGGGGCTAACCCCAGGGTATCGTTCACCAGTTTTTCTTCAACCGGGGTGTTCACGCCATTTTTAATATTCCACAAGTCCCAGAATAAGGGAAAGTCTCTCCCCAGGATTACACTATGCAACATAGTCTTTACAAACACCGCCTGATGTCTTTTGGCCCCCAAGGGCGTGGCAAGAGTTACTCAGGCTGTGGGGTAGTTTTTAGTATCGCCATGTATGCAACTAATGCCCACAGTTGAACCTGTTATTACTCCAGGGTCCACCAAGCTAGCATGTACCAAGGTTACTTGACTGCCAGAGTCTAAGATGGCATTCACACTATAGCCGTTGGCCTCAATGCAACACACATGTTGTTCATTTCCTGTGAGGATCTCCGCAGCACAGACTGACTGTACGTATAATGACAGACGCCTTGTAGTGTTACAGTCCATAGGCTCTGTAGTTAATGGGCAGTTAGCAGCTACGTGGCTGAGCCCACGACATCGCCAACACTGTATGGGCCCTTGCCTTCCAGTTGGGGACCTCAGTATGGGCCTGGTGACTTGCTGAGAAATTGCACCACTAACATAGTCCTTTGTGGACCTGCTACCCCTAGTTGCGACATTCTCTTTTGGAAAAGGAGTAGTTTTAGCAGGACTTTCAGGCGATTTCCTAGAACCCCAGCAAGGTGAAAGCGTTACCTGGAGTAGGCTTTCAGAAGCGTTGTAACGCTCGACCTTATTCACCAACTGGTCAGCGCTAGTTGGGTCACCCTGTCCGACCCACCTCTGGATCTTAGCCGGTAAGGTTCGCAGGTACTTGTCTAGGACAACACGTTCCACCATCTGTGCAGGCGTCAAAGTTTCCGGTTGCAGCCATTTTTTTACCAGAAGGATGAGGTCATGCATTTGTGAACGAGCTGGCTGATGTGCCACAAAAGTCCATAGACGTACCCGCTGTGCCCGTACATATGTGTTTACTCCCAGCCTTGCCAGGATTTCGCCTTTTAGTTTACTATAGTCCATAGCATCAGCTCCACTTAGATCATTATATGCCTTTTGCGGATCTCCAATCAGGAATGGAGCGACCACTTCAGCCCATTCGTCCACCGGTAGGCGCTCACGTTCTGCAATACGTTCAAACACTGCCAGATATGATTCCACATCATCATCAGCAGTCATTTTAAGCAAAGTCTTTTGTACAGCTTTCCGCGCACTGGCAGGGCTTTGTGCACAGTCCTCTGTGTCTCGCGGCTGCCGAACCAAGGCCTCCTTTATTGCATTTAACTGCTCTTGGTGCATTTGATGCTGCTGCTCCAGCGCCTTCTGGAGGTAAGCATTGGTCTGTTGTTGCCGGGCACTGGCCTGTTGTAGCTGGGCATTGGTCTGTTGTTGCTGGACATTGGCCTGTTGTTGGTGGACATTGGCCTGTTGTTGGTGGACATTGGCCTGTTGTTGGTGGACATTGGCCTGTTGTAGCTGGGCATTGGTCTGTTGTTGCTGGACATTGGCCTGTTGTAGCTGGGCATTGGCCTGTTGTTGGTGGACATTGGCCTGTTGTAGCTGGGTATTGGTCTGCACCAACTGTTTCAGCAGCTCCTCCATATTGCTGGTCTCTTGGCTCTTCAGCAGCACAGGAGCTTTCAGCCAGGACATTAACAAGAGACAATGCCCATAGAACGGTTTATCTGCAGTCACAGTCCAATAGCCACTAATGCCCGCATTCGAGACACCATTTGTGAGACAGGGAATATAGCTCAGCTGGGATCTTTTCTTTGGTCCAAGCGAGTGGCTATGGATTCACAGATGACAGCGGCAGACTGGCAGGTTCCAAACAGATACGGCCACTGCCGTGTTTATTGTGTACACTTATGCCTCAGTGTTACACATGCAAAAACAGGAAAATAAATGTCTAAGGCCGTCTGGCCACTAACTAACAACAGAATGCTAACTACAAAATAAACCTATGTAACAAACAAAACAGTATTCTCTTACTGTGTGGGTTCCTCAGCACAGCCAGTGGAGGTATGGAGTCTCAGCCCCAGCAGCCATAAGCCTGTCCCTCTCCTCAGCAGGTTCCCTGTTCTGAATGCCTCCTGATTATTTCAGCTGATCCAGTGAGGAATCAAAACCCTGGATTGAATGTGGAGAAGGGAGCAACCAGTCCCACTGCCATTCCTACTGATTGCTCCAGGAAAAACCGAACCCAAAATTACACTGAAATAAACAGGCTTCAGTGACTAACTTATTGCTGAGCCAGATATAATGTTCCCAGCTTTTTCCAGCCCATTTGCATGGGCCGACCGCTCCACAATCAATACATGGAGACATATGAAATGAACCGAGGGGAAACATACCTGTTCTCTAGTACTTCTCCCCTCGGCATCTCACAATATACAGCAGTCTCAGTGTTTCTTATGTGATGAAACTACAGTAGTTTCGGTGTCTCCTATGTGATATATATAGGGCAGGCTCAGTCTTTCCTATGTGTTGTATACAGCAGTCTCAGTATCTCCTATGTGATGTATATACAGCACGCACAGTGTCTCTTATGTGATGTATGTGATGTATACACATCAGCCTAAGTATTGCCTATGTGATGTATATAGGGCAGTCTCGGTGCCTCCTACGTGATGTATATGAGGCAGTCTTGGTGCCTCCTATATGATTACACAGCAATCTCAGTATCTCCTATGTAAAGTATAAAGCAGACTCAGTGTCTCTTATGTGATGTATATACAGCAGTCTGTCTCTTAAGTCATGTATGCACATCAGCCTCAGTGAGTGTCTCTTATGTGATATATGTATAGCAGTCTCGGTGTCTCCTATGTGATGTATGTATAGCAGTCTCGGTGTCTCGTATGTGATGTATGTATAGCAGTCTCGGTGTCTCCTATGTGATGTATGTCAAGCAGTCTCAGTGTCTCCTATGTGATGTATATACAGTAGACCTCCCACTGTTTGGGTTTTATAAATGTGAGTTATTTACAAAACTTATCATTGCAAAGAGTCGACTGCAGTCCAGATTGATGCAAATCTGGAAAAGCAACATCATCTCCCGCCTTCACATTAGGCGAGAGTTAATTAAATGTTTGACCAAATATACCAGGATAAATTTCAAGTTGATAATTTTGTATGGTCCCTGACTAATAGTATAAATATCCAAATGGCCCTGGGCAGAAAAAAAGATACTGACCCCTGACATAAGGAAAGAGACTTCTGCAAAACAATGTTCCTAATGTCACTGTCCTGCCTGGGAGAGCCAAGTATAGAGACTGATGGAGAAGGCAGAGCAGACATTCTGTAGAGACTCGAGCAAGAGGTTTATTGAGCTACAATTACAGCTTGAGAGAGTTGTATGCTCCGGCTGCAAAAAAAAGTGGAGCAGCTGGAGATCATATGGAGAGGTAAGTATCAAAAACTTCAAAAAAAATACAGTTAAGTCCGTAAATATTTGGACAACGACACATGTTTTGGCATTTTAGCTGTTTCCAAAAATATATTCAAGATACAGTTATAGAATCAATATGGGTGTAAAATGGAGACTCAGCTTTAATTAGAGGTATTCACTTCCTAATTTGAGTAAGATTTTAGGAATTTGTAGTTCTTTAATAGCTAGCTGCCTCTTTTTCAAGGGACTAAAAGTAATTGGACAGTTATTTAAAAAGCTCTTTAATGGGCGATTGCATCGTTAATCCATCATCAATTAAGGAGGTCTGGAGCTGATTCCAGGTGTGGCATTTACATTTGGAACCAGTGAATTCACAACATGCAGCCAAAGGAGCTCTCAATGGAAGAGAAGCAGACCATTATTAGACTGAAAAAAAAACAAAAAAAAAACCCACAAATCCATCACAGAGGTAGCAGAAGTGTTAGGAGTTGTCAAATCAACAGTTTGGTACATTCTGCAATAAATAATAGTGTACTGGTGAGATTAGGAACTCAAAAAGGCCTGCATGTCTAAAGAAGACAACAGTGATGAATGATCACAGAGTCCTTTCCATGGTGAAGAAAAACCCTTCATAATATCAAGAGCTGAAGTCACAAAGATTCGGTCACTGTCTAAATATTTCTGGACCTCACTGTATTATAATGAATAGAGGGGGGCATAGGGAGAGGACATTATAATGAGTTGGGGTTGAGATGGGCATGTAAATGTAATGAATTGGAGGAGAACATAATTATATGAATCAGGGGAGCTGGAGGTGCACAGTGATGGGTCATTGAGGACTCAAGACAATGACTGGTAATGAGTTGGGGGAAACAGCACAGTAGCTAATCTAATATATAAAGCTGAATGTGTGTGTGTATGTCCAGGATTGGCATCTGCACCGTCGCAGCTACAGCCACAAAATTTTGCACACTCACACGTCTGGACCCCGAGAGCGTCATAGGCTATGTTGTGAGGCAAAATTTTAACCCTGCGTGTTCCAATTTACCAATCAATTTTGGCCCTATCTACATAATGGGGGAAAAGTGAAACGAAAAGTGTATCCGCACCGTCGCATTTACAATCACAAAAGTTTGCACAGACACGTCATGTGACCCAGGGAATGTCATAGACTATGTTTTGACAGGAAAATTTAACCCCGCGCTTTACAGTTACTCTCCAAAAAACATGCCTTCATTAAAGTAAATGGAGGCTGGAACTACAGGTTATTAGTAGGAGCTGTGATTGGTTGCTATAGGAACAAAAGACATTCATAGTGTAAGAAGCTTATGTGTGAGGTAATAAGATGTCAGTGGGGAGACGGATAGAGAGAGACAGAGAGAGACAGACAGGGAAAGAGACAGAGAGATAGAGACAGACAAGGAAAGAAACAGACAGAGACAAACGGTGAAAGAGACAGACAGAGACAGACGGGGAAAGAGACAGACAGAGACAGACCTGGAAAGAGACAGATGGGGAAAGAGACAGACAGACAGACATGCAGACAGAGACAGGCAGACAGGGAAGGAGGAGACAGCCAGAAAGACAGACAAAGATAGGTGGGGAAAGACACAGACCTTGATAGAGACAGATGGGGAAAGAGAAAGAGAAATAGAGACAAAGACAGGCAGACATGGAAAGAGACAGACAGGAAAAGACACAGACAAAAAGACGGGGAGACAGACGGGGAAAGAGACAGATGGGGAAAGAAACAAAGAGACAGAGACAGGCAGACCGGGAAAGAGGCAGACCTGGAAAGAGGCAGACCTGGAAAGAGGCAGACCTGGAAAGAGACAGACCTGGAAAGTGACAGACCTGGAAAGAGACAGACCTGATAAGAGACAGACGGAGCACATTACTTGGCCAATTTAGTTAAATCTGTGTGAGATATATCTGTGGTATTGAAATATATGTTGTAAAATGCTTCTATTAGCTTAGTTTTTGCCTTTTAATAATTACATTTATATCTATTTGTTTTGTGTTTTTTGTGTGCAGAATACATTTTTGTTAATACATTCTATTTTGTTAATAGCAGTTATTAACCCATGTGAAGCCGGGTAGTACAGCTAGTTAATTTATATATTTAAACACGGATAATTATAGTTAATTGGGGGCATAGTGGTGGATTATCAATTTATATTTGTAATGGTGGGCAGCATAATAACTTATTATATGTTAATGGTGTGGTGCATCCTGTATTCAGTGGTGCAGTGTGGGGGGATTTCTTATTCAGGAAACATATGTTTATGTTTTTATATATATATATATATATATATATATATATATATATATATATATATATGACTTTTTTATTTTTAGGGGTGCGGTGATCAGTGCGGCAATCTTTGCAGTGACCAAGTCATGGAGTTAGGATGTCAATAAGAAGGTTTGACAAGATGGAGGAAAAAAAAGCTGTAATCGAGTGAGGCATCAGCGGTACGTTACTGGATCTAAACATTTATTTTGTATAGAGATAATGTATAGGGGTACTGTATAGGGGAATGTTTACATGGACTGACTGTAAACCATTAATGATCAGAAGTCATTTACTGCAGTCTGTCTGTTTAAACAGGCTATTGAACAATGCACATTGAGCAATCGATCCCCTATTACATTACATCCCATGTCATTATGTATAGTGTCCTCCCTTATTACACAGCATTCCCTTTTGTTATTTATAGCTCCATCCTGTATTATATAGCGTCCTCTTGTTTTATATAGCAACGTTTCTTATAACATAGTAGCCTATATTATTCATAGCATTATGTGATGTATAATGCTGTACATAAGAGAAAGAACTTGTGCGGCGCATAGCACGCTGCTGTCTATCGTTTTGCATCTGCAGTGTGCACTAGAGCTTCTGTGTGTTAATCATGTGACCTGTCAACGGAATTATGTAACATGTGTCATTATACATTGGCTGCTGGGGGGCCACAGCCTCTAAACTGAGTCCTGGCTACTCTTAATTTGTCCCTGTTTAATTTGCCCCCTTAATTTGTCACTGAAGGCAGCTCTCAATGTGATGCACGGACGTACCTGGTCCTCGCTGAAATTAGTAAGAAGGCATTTGTTGATATGTTTTTTAATTTAAACCAGACAATTGTTGTCGAGCAGTGTTCTGCGTTGCACTCGCTGGGTGTCATGGCTGCTGAACACCATCTCCAGCCTTTATAAGATTTTGGATTCTGGGGCTGTTTGCCGGATATAGCTTTGCTTCCTTGGTTCCGATGGTTATCCAGCCATGTGGTGATCTACAGTTGCGGTTCTGCTTGGTGTGTGAGTCCTCCAGTTGTGCATTTAGTTCCTACCCCTTTTTGTGTTACTCCCCAGTGCACATATTTTCCCTCTTTTGTGTTTCAGTGCAGTGTGCACGAGTTTTCATTTACCCTTGTCTGTGCCTATTTGTGGCATTTTCTTTACTGGGATTCCGGCCCACACCCTGATTGGGGGTAGAGTAGTATCAGGGCTCGGACAGGAAACAGGGTCACACTGGGGGCTCGGACCTGGCTACCATCAAGCCTACCTTCGAGATAAGGGACAGTGCAGGGGCCCCAGTCTTAATGCAGGCTAGGAGACCCTAGCATTACATACCCCGTGACAATTATTTTGACTGATCTGAGATGATAATAAGAAGATTTCTACTCACAATTGCTGATTATTCTCCGATTGTGACATGCTCTACAAACTCTGCAGTCATCCTGATCCCGGTAATAACCTGCTTTACACACACACTTTGCATCTGTTTTTGCAGAGCATTTCACCTCTTCAACTTCTATGTCTGTTAAAGAAAGATAGAGACAGGCTAAACTCTGTGCAAATCTTATATTATTATACAGTATGTCTACCACTTAACTGAACTGGTCTAGAAATGCTAAGTACACCGTCTTTGAATTCTGGCTTTTAGGTATCAGGACATAATAATTAACATGAGTTAAGTGCAGCCTCAGAGGAACAACAACACCTGACAGATTACACCGTGTCATTAGTTAGGGTGTGATCATGTCACGCAGAGTTTTGCATCGACTGTCATAGCGGCTTTGGGTGCTGTTCAGATTGCAGATTCTGACACTTTGCCCAGTGGTTTCTCTGGTGCCTGGGATCTAAACAGGCAGATTCGGGTGTCGACTTGTGTGTACTGATTCATAGGCAGGCTAGCAAGAGTTAATCTCTGCTGGTCTGCTTGCTCCTTGATTATATGTTGTGGGGACGCCTATTACATCTGCTCCCCTCCTATTTATGCTGGTTGAAACCTTAAACCCATGCCAGTTATAGTTTATTCTATGTTGGTCTGTGAGGTGTTGTGTCCCAGACTCTCTCTGGTGATAATTGTACTTTTTACTTGGTACGGTTGTGGAGTTTACCCCTTGTTGTTTTGTACTTCCTTCCTGCTCTTGTTTTCCTCCTGAATCTCTTATTGTCTTATCGTGTGTGTGTGTGTATGTGTGTGTGTGTGTGTGTGACAGAGTTTTGGTTTTCTCCTCTCTGTCTTTATCTGATCACACTCCTGTCCCATCCCTCCCTAGGGGGAAGGGTAGGGAGATCAGATCAGGACTGGTCAAGAGCAGGGCCAGGAAGGAAACTCAGGCCTCTCCACCAACAGGAGTATCCCTGAGATTAGGAATACCATAAGGCCTCTTAGCTTGAGGGACAGCTTAGGAGCTCTGGATCCCCGATATCCCATAGTCACCATGAGAGGTCTCCCATTCTTTGAGCTGGACATTACGCTTATAAAGCTTCCCATTGCTCGGTGTCTATGTTGGGCCTCGATCCTGCTCAGTCCATATTTACCTTTACATCACGAGACATATGGTAAGTTTTTAAAGATTTAGATGACAATGCCAGGACCATCCTGATATGGGTCACCTTGACATGGTGGGATGGCTTTTACATTTATTTTTATCAAAATAATGTTAACTAAGTACCCTATTTTGTTTTTTTGCACTATTGTGATTTATTTATTTATTTATTTATTTATTTTAGGGTATTTGCTCACTTTTGCTTTTTTTCCTTGGTTGTTTTGCTTTGTCACTAGTTATTAAACAAAACTAGCCCAAAATTCAGAAGCAGTGTGTAAAAAAAACTGAACTACCTTCCTACTGCTTCTAACAAATAAAAGGGTACGCTACAGCCAGGACTAATTTCTCACTAGCAAGTGTGACCACCTCTATAAAAGCAGAAGTTTTTGCAGTTTGCTGCTCTAGAATATTCAGGCGAGTGTTACCACAATGTCAAATAGGAAATACATCCTCAATGATCATTTCTAACTAAATTTGCGGGTAATCATTCTACAGGAAGAAAGCTTATTGAATACATTCAAGTCTTCCTAGCAGTGGACGTTCCATCAATTCACCCCAAGGTCAGACCTTGCAATATTCATAGAAATAGAAAAAAAACAAGAGCTGCAGCTTAGCCTCTAAAGGCCTCAGTTAACATGTTAAAGGAAACCTGTCAGGTGCAGTATGCACCCAGACCCACGAGCAGTTCTGGGTGTATATTGCTAATCCCTGTCTAACTGTCCCTCTATCTAGTAGCATAGATAAAGAGATCTTTAGAAAAAGTATTTCTAAAAATCCTTTATGATATGCTAATGAGCGAGGGAACTAGCCACAAGGTTGTGAGTTCCTGCGCTCATTAGCATGTTAGGATGACTAAGGTTCAGATGGACTTAAGTGAAAAGTTCAGTTCGGGACCTGGAATTGGCACAAACTTGACCTCAGACCCCGAACCCCATATAAGTCAATGGGGACCCTAACTTTGGTGCCAACCAAACCCGAAGTTGCACAGGTCCACTCGTCCTTTGGTCATGATATGTATGTCATTCTGTAAAATGGTTATAGTAAGGGCACGGAGGTTGCCAAAGGAAGCAAAATGGGGGAAGAGCAGGGAAATTGCCTTGCAAACAAATGTGGATAGAAAATAAATCAAAAAGCAAAAATTACGTCCCCCCTATTTTTGACAACTAATGCAGGTAAAGCAGATAGCTGGTGACTGCAGCCCTCAGCTGTCTGCTTTACTTTGGCTGATTATCAAAATTGAGGGGACCACACACTGGTTTTAAAATAAATTCTTGAAGTTACGACGCAATCCATTCTTGTAATATCACACAATGTCCATCGATTCCTATGGAGCTTTATTCGGAGAACGTTCTCAGAACAAGGCTCCATAGGTCAGTGTGAGAAATTTCTTACCTGCCACTGCCTGGAAGTGACCTATGGAGCCTCGTTCTCAGAACATTCTCATAACAAAGCTCCATAAGAATTGATGGGCATTGTGGGACATTAATCCACTGGATTACGTTGAAATTTTGGTGATTTATTTTTAATTAATAAATTGGTGAATGAGGGAGGGTGGAGGAGTCTTTATTCAAATAAATTATTTTTTTCCTGTGTGTATATTTTTTAAGTTTACTCTTGAGGGGTTAGTAATGGGGGTGTCTGATAGACGCCAATCCATTAATAACCTCTGGGCTTACGGTAATATCATCTGTCAATTCACAGCTGAAATCAACCTCAAAAAGTATTATCCCAATTGCTACCACACCAGGGCAATCGGAAAGAGCTGGGTAAAGCTCCACAACTGGCACATCTATTGTATGCACCACTTCTGGGGCAGCTGCTATTTTTAGACTGGGAAGGGCCAAATAACCATGGGCCCCCTCAGTCAGATAATACCAGCCCCCAGCTGTATACTTTACCTTGGCTGTTTATCAAAAATAAGGGGGTGACCCTACTGGTTTTTTAAATAATTTAATAATTGAAACAAAAAAACACTCTGGGATCTCCTCTATTTTTGATAATTAAGCAAGGTAAAGCAGACAGCTGTGGAGTACAGCCCACAGTTGTCTGCTTTACCCCCGCTTTTGATGAAAAATAAGTAGGTAGCCCACGTCATATTTTTTTTTTTAATTGATTGATTTTGTTCACAGCAGCATAAAGGGATCTTCCCGATGCAATAAAGATTGTTGATTGGCTGCCCTGCAGCCTTTCAATAAACTTTATTAGCATACGAACAGAACATGAACGCTGAACTCGGACACAGACTTTCGCGTTTGTGCACCGGACACCCGGTGTCCGAAACGAACCCCAAACTTTACAGTTCATGTTCGCTCATCTCTAGTCATGACGGCTATATACAGTGCATAGTGTTAAGGGATTAAGAGTGCTGTATATAAACAAATGCCCAATAATCTTATAAAGAAGCGATGGCCAAAATCCCTCCAGAATGATGTGACAAAAAGATAAAGTAACACAGAAAATTATTGTTGCTGGTAAAAGTAGTATTAACATGCTATTGATGCATGGGGTGTACTTAATTTTTCACACACTGCTTATGCACTTTGGCTTCCATATTTACCTAATTTTTTTAGAAAATCTAAGGACCATTTTATTATTATTATTATTATTAATATTATTATTATTATTATTATTATTATTATTATTATTATTATTATTATTATGTCCTGATATCTAAAACCACAGAATTCATAGTTATTCTCATGACTCTATAATGTACTGTATGTCATCAAAATGTTTACTGGGAAAAAAAGGGAAGATTCACCTACATATAAGGGGATGGCACTATGAGAAACCTCCAGGAGATTCAATAAATGATGCCTTTTTTATTATCTACGCGTTTCAAAGCCATCTGACTTCTTTATCAGGCTACACCCTCAGTCAACTATGGTGGCATCCTAGTGAAGAAGTCAGATGGCTTTGAAACGTGTAGAGAAAAAAAACACATCTTTCAATGACTGGACTACAAGCAAAGGTTCCAGGAGGAGCAATTGTGCCAGGAGAGTCAGAGGTAACAGGAAAATCACATTCCCTCCTAGTACTGTCTCCAACAACAGAATACTGGATCCTCTACACATGTTTTCCCCTGTGAGGCTGTCACTTATTATTGATAACTTGCCATAATGTAGTTCTGCACTTTACCTAGATGACAACTGGTGCATCGTTTGCACTTAGGTGAATAGTTTCTGAATGCAAGAAATGTTCCCTCCTCACAGGGTTTACATACAGGATATTGCCGAGGAGTGGTACAAGCCTTCTCCCAATATTCTCCTGAAAGACAAAAAAATACAGCAACATTTTAAATACCCCAAAAGAGCACTGTGACAATAATATAACTATTATAATACTGCTGTCACGCTCCCCGGGTCCCCTGCCTTGCTTCCCGGCTCCCCTGCCACGCTCCCCGGCTTCCCTGCCTCGCTCCCCGGCTCCTCTATCAGGCGTTCCCCGCTCCACAGCCTCCAGCCCCCATCACCTGCGCTCCCCAGGCGGCTCGGTCCCCGCTCCCGGCGCCCGTCGGCAGCTCTGCTCCAGGCCGGCTCCCCTGCCTCCTGTTCACCGCTCTCTGCCCTGGCTTCTGGCACCCGGGCCTCGCGCATGCGCATTAGGGCGCGCGCACGGTCATTGACCCTTTCTTAAAGGGCCAGTGTCCTCCAACAGGATATTGAAGGATCAGGTACTGGGTATATAGGGGGATCCTTTCCAAGTGGGCGGGGCCTGTTCTTCGTGTTTTCTAAGCTAGGAGTCAGGTCTCCTTGTGTCTGTGATATACTCACCTATCTCTCTCGTAGAGCCGATCCTGCCTCGCCAACTGGTCCTGACAATACCCGAACCCCGAACGGTCACGGCCTGCCATCCAGTCAGCTACTGCCATCTCCGATCCCTGTGGTGACCCGTCTTCTCGCTCCATTGGTTCCGGACTCTGCCTGACGACATCTCGGCCTCCGAACCTGAGCTCCGTCACCCGGACTACCTTCAGAGACCCCGTGGTCCCAGGGACTTCTTTACTCCACTCCTCTAAACGGACTGTCCTGCTAGTGCCCCGGCTACCGGGCACCTTGCCCTCGGTGAGGTGTTCAGCCCAGTGGATTCACCTTCTGGGTCTGCCCGTCCACCTGGCCCTAACAACTGCCACTATGTACATAATACTACCCTTATGTACAAGAATATAACTACTATAATACTGCCCTCTATGTACAAGAATATAACTACTATAGTACTGCCCCTATGTACAAGAATATAACTACTATAGTACTGCCCCTATGTACAGGAATATAACTACTATAATACTGCTCCTATGTACAAGAATATAACTACTATAATACTGCCCTCTATGTACAAGAATATAACTACTATAGTACTGCTCCTATGTACAAGAATATAACTACTATAATACTGCTCCTATGTACAAGAATATAGCTACTATAATACTGCCCCATGTCCAAGAATATAACTACTATAATACTGCTCTTATGTACAAGAATATAACTACTATAATACTGCCCTCTATGTACAAGAATATAACTACTATAATACTGCCCCCTATGTACAAGAATATAACTACTATAATACTGCTCCTATACAAGAATATAACTACTATAATACTGCCCCTATGAACAAGAATATAACTACTATAATACTGCTCCTATGTACAAGAATATAACTACTATAATACTGCTTCTATACAAGAATATAATTACTATAAAACTGCCCCCTAAGTACAAGAATATAACTACTATAATACTGCTCCTATGTACAAGAATATAACTACTATAATACTGCCCCTATGTACAAGAATATAACTACTATAATACTGCTCCTATACAAGAATATAACTACTACAATACTGCCCCTATGTACAAGAATATAACTACTATAATACTGCCCCTATGTACAAGAATATAACTACTATAATACTGCCCTCTATGTACAAGAATATAACTACTATAATACTGCCCCCTATGTACAAGAATATAACTACTATAATACTGCTCCTATACAAGAATATAACTACTATAATACTGCCCCTATGTACAAGAATATAACTACTATAATACTGCTCCTATGTACAAGAATATAACTACTATAATACTGCCCCCTATGTACAAGAATATAACTACTTTAATACTGCCCCCTATGTACAAGAATATAACTACTATAATACCGCCCCCTATGTACAAGAATATCACTACTATAATACTGCTCCTATACAAGAATATAACTACTATAATACTGCCCCTATGTACAAGAATATAACTACTATAATACTGCCCCTATGTACAAGAATATAACTACTATAATACCGCCCCCTATGTACAAGAATATCACTACTATAATACTGCTCCTATACAAGAATATAACTACTATAATACTGCCCCTATGTACAAGAATATAACTACTATAATACTGCCCCTATGTACAAGAATATAACTACTATAATACTGCTCATATGTACAAGAATATAACTACTATAATACTGCCCCTATGTACAAGAATATAACTACTATAATACTGCCCCTATGTACAAGAATATAACTACTATAATACTGCCCCTATGTACAAGAATATAACTACTATAATACTGCTCCTATACAAGAATATAACTACTATAATTCTGCCCCTATGTACAAGAATATAACTACTATAATACTGCTCCTATGTACAAGAATATAACTACTATAATACTGCTCCTATGTACAAGAATATAACTACTATAATACTGTCCCTATGTACAAGAATATAACTACTATAATACTACCCTTATGTACAAGAATATAACTACTATAATACGGCCCCCTATGTACAAGAATATAACTACTATAATACTGCCCCCTATGTACAAGAATATAACTACTATAATACTGTCCCTATGTACAAGAATATAACTACTATAATACTGCCCCTATGTACAAGAATATCACTACTATAATACTGCTCCTATGTACAAGAATATAACTGCTATAATACTCCATCATATGGGCAAGAATATAACTACTATAACACTGCCCCCTATGTACAAGAATATAACTACTATAATACTGCTCCTATGTACAACAATATAGCTACTATAATACTGCCCCCTATGTACAAGAATATAACTACTATAACACTGCATCATATGGTCAAGAATTTAACTACTATAATACTGCCCCTATGTATAAGAATATAACTACTATAATACTGCTCCTTTGTACAAGAATATAACTACTATAATACTGCTCCTATGTATAAGAATATAACTACTATAATACTGCTCCTTTGTACAAGAATATAACTACTATAATACTGCCCCTATGTATAAGAATATAACTACTATAATACTGCTCTTATGTACAAGAATATAACTACTATAATACTGCTCCTATGTACAAGAATATAACTACTATAATACTGCCCCTATGTACAAGAATATAAGTACTATAATACTTCTCCTTTGTACAAGAATATAACTACTATAATACTGCTCCTATGTACAAGAATATAACTACTATAATACTGCTCCTTTGTGCAAGAATATAACTACTATAATACTGCTCCTATGTACAAGAATATAAGTACTATAATACTGCTCCTTTGTACAAGAATATAACTACTATAATACTGCTCCTATGTACAAGAATATAACTACTATAATACTGCCCCTATGTACAAGAATATAACTACTATAATACTGCTGTTATGTACAAGAATATAACTACTATAATACTGCTCATATGTACAAGAATATAACTACTATAATACTGCCCCTATGTACAAGAATATAACTACTATAATACTGCTGTTATGTAAAAGAATATAACTACTATAATACTGCTCCTATGTACAAGAATATAACTACTATAATACTGCTCATATGTACAAGAATATAACTACTATAATACTGCTCCTATGTACAAGAATATAAGTACTATAATACTGCTCCTTTGTACAAGAATACAGTTAGGTCCAGAAATATTTGGACAGTGACACAATTTTCGCGAGTTGGGCTCTGCATGCCACCACATTGGATTTTAATTGAAACCTCTACAACAGAATTCAAATGCAGATTGTAACGTTTAATTTGAAGGTTTGAACAAAAATATCTGATAGAAATTGTAGGAATTGTACACATTTCTTTACAAACACTCCACATTTTAGGAGGTCAAAAGTAATTGGACAAATACACCAAACCCAAACAAAATATTTTTATTTTCAATATTTTGTTGCGAATCCTTTGGAGGCAATCACTGCCTTAAGTCTGGAACCCATGGACATCACCAAACGCTGGGTTTCCTCCTTCTTAATGCTTTGCCAGGCCTTTACAGCCGCAGCCTTCAGGTCTTGCTTGTTTGTGGGTCTTTCTGTCTTAAGTCTGGATTTGAGCAAGTGAAATGCATGCTCAATTGGGTTAAGATCTGGTGATTGACTTGGCCATTGCAGAATGTTCCACTTTTTTGCACTCATGAACTCCTGGGTAGCTTTGGCTGTATGCTTGGGGTCATTGTCCATCTGTACTATGAAGCGCCGTCCGATCAACTTTGCGGCATTTGGCTGAATCTGGGCTGAAAGTATATCCCGGTACACTTCAGAATTCATCCGGCTACTCTTGTCTGCTGTTATGTCATCAATAAACACAAGTGATCCAGTGCCATTGAAAGCCATGCATGCCCATGCCACCACATTGCCTCCACCATGTTTTACAGAGGATGTGGTGTGCCTTGGATCATGTGCCGTTCCCTTTCTTCTCCAAACTTTTTTCTTCCCATCTTTCTGGTACAGGTTGATCTTGGTCTCATCTGTCCATAGAATACTTTTCCAGAACTGAGCTGGCCTCATGAGGTGTTTTTCAGCAAATTTAACTCTGGCCTGTCTATTTTTGGAATTGATGAATGGTTTGCATCTAGATGTGAACCCTTTGTATTTACTTTCATTGAGTCTTCTCTTTACTGTTGACTTAGAGACAGATACACCTACTTCACTGAGAGTGTTCTGGACTTCAGTTGATGTTGTGAACGGGTTCTTCTTCACCAAAGAAAGTATGCGGCGATCATCCACCACTGTTGTCATCCGTGGACGCCCAGGCCTTTTTGAGTTCCCAAGCTCACCAGTCAATTCCTTTTTTCTCAGAATGTACCCGATTGTTGATTTTGCTACTCCAAGCATGTCTGCTATCTCTCTGATGGATTTTTTCTTTTTTTTCAGCCTCAGGATGTTCTGCTTCACCTCAATTGAGAGTTCCTTAGACCGCATGTTGTCTGGTCACAGCAACAGCTTCCAAATGCAAAACCACACACCTGTAATCGACCCCAGACCTTTTAACTACTTCATTGATTACAGGTTAACGAGGGAGACGCCTTCAGAGTTAATTGCAGCCCTTAGAGTCCCTTGTCCAATTACTTTTGTTCCCTTGAAAAAGAGGAGGCTATGCATTACAGAGCTATGATTCCTAAACCCTTTCTCCGATTTGGATGTGAAAATGTGGCGCCCCTGAGGCTTCCGTCGCCACAGGTCATTGTACCCCATCCAGCGGTGTGATGCCCCATTCTGGGAGAGGAAGAGAGTGAACTCCGGTCCCCTGGTAAATCCACACTACACCCATTGTTAGGTACATACTGGGACCAGGGAAAGTGGCAGTTACCCCCCATGCTGCATGCTGGGAGGGGCCGTAAGACCCATCCCTGCTCCTATAGGGTACAGCTTAGCAACTGGGGAGGTGGGAGGAGCCATCTGAGAGCAGACACAGAAAGGAAGGTCAAGTTTAGCGAGTCTACCTCAGGGACGGAGAGTGTGAGGAGCCAGCATGTAGTTGGGGAAGAAGAACGAGAGAAAGGATGGAGGAGGAGGCCTGCTGGAGGCAGGCAAGGAGAAGGAAAGAAAGAAAGAAAGAAAGAAAGAGAAAGAAAGAAAGAAGGAAAGAAAGCTCCAAGTCAGACAGGAGCAGAGAAACAGAAGGAGACGCTTCCTGGTGAAGATCCTGGGACCCAGAGGTCCAGGTGACACCACGTAGAAGACAGAAGGAGTCGCAGGGCCACGGGTAGTCTGTATAGCTGTCGGGGCAGTTTAGAGCTACGGTGGCCTGTTCCACAGTAACATCGGTGGAGGGATCAAGCTGCGACAGGGGACGGTCCCTAGAGACTGGAGGAGTGCAAAGATCATCTCCAAACAGTAAAAACCGAGGCCCAGGGAATGTTGTAGACTCCCCGGGCCAGAACCCATAGCAGAACTTCCAGAAAAGGGGTAATCAGCCGACAGGTGACCCCCCAGCCTGGAGGCTGTAGTGGAGGCCAAGCCAGGTTTATCCTATCAAAGGCAAGGCTAAGGAAGACAGCAGAAGAAAGAGACACTAAGAGAAGGGTACCGGCCTTTACTCTCAGAATCACCCAGAAACGGCGGAGGTCCCTGACAGTGGTCCCAGCAGTCCAAGGGCCCCTGGGCCCCGACAAGAATTGTGAGTAAAGAACTTGAACTGCACCCTTGGAGTGGTCTCTGTTATTTCAGCTGCATAGACATTCCCAAGCACCAACTGTGCCCCGGGGCATTGCTCCACCTGTGGGGAGCAGTACCACCATTGCTGCTATAACATCACCCCGGTGGCCTCACACAGCAGCGGCGGCTTAATAGCCGCATACCACAGGTGGCGTCACGAACACAACCTTTATTCAGCAAGCCACATAGTCTACTGACACCCACCAGGGCCACGGAGCCGGGCCCAGCCACCACTGACTACCACCGGACTAGTCCGGCCCGGCACCGGGTGCCCCATAGCCCTGGGGTGGGCGAGTCAACTTTGGCGTCACGAACAGGATTTCGTGCCCGGTCACACCGGGTACTGTGCGCCTGAAGAATCGTGAAATAGCCTGTGTCTACTGTGAGAAACTGTCGCCATTGAAGCCACTGAGCGCGGGAAGAAGGGGGGCGTGAAAGAAGAAAGGGCGCGAAGAGAAGCCCCGCCCCCTTGTCCAAGAAAAGAGCGCGAAGCGGTGCCCGCCATGGAAGGCGGAAGAAGAAGAAATGGCGCCTAGAAAAGCTGGCCGGCTGGCAGAACAAGTCAAAATGCCAGACCAGCAGAGAGAGAAAATGCCTCCTGTAAGCGGAGGCCAGGAAGAGCTCACCTGGATCAGGCCTGTGACCGCCGCTGAGCTGAAGGCTGAGGTCGGGAGGATGGCTGACAGGATGAAGGAGCGGGAAGTTACCAGCCTGCTGCTGAGCAACATCAAAAGTCTGCTACTAGAAGAAGCGACGAGCCTGCTGCTGGGAGATCGTGCAGAAGGAGACGCAGAGAGAATGGCGTCCACACGCAGCGATCCAGAGCTAGACTCCGCTGACTGGTGGGGCTGGGAGATGGACCAGTGGTGTGAAAGGCTGCAGGCGGAGGTGATGCAGCAGATCCGGCAAGCGACGCGCGGAGCAGCGACCGCCAGAACACCGGAGATGCTACTGAGGGGTGAGTCATTTAATGCCCCTGCCGGCGCGAGTGCCCCAACCCCCGCTACCATGCCCGCGGTCCCTGGAGAGATGCCCGGCATGGCGACGCCGATCCGGGCCGCAGCCACGCCAGGTGCGGCCCGCCAAGATTTCGCCGCCGGAGCGACGCCCATCCACACCGCAGCAGCGATGCCAAGCCCGGCCCGTCCAGCTCAGGCCCCAGCAGCGATACCCCGCTCGGACAAGCAAGATTCCGTCGCAGCGGCGACATTAATCCACGCCGCAGATGCGGCCCGCCAAGCCCAGGCCGCAGCCACGCCAGGTGCGGCCCGTCAAGAATCGGTCACAGCAGCGACTCCAATACAGGCCGCCGCCATGCCAGGCGCGGCCCGCCAAGACCAGCAGACGCAGACTGTGCTGACTGCTGTCTACCTGCTGCCAGGTGGGAAGCCAGAGAAGAATCCCTACATGTAAAGAAGTAAGAAGCAGCTGAACTGTACATAACCCCTGTCCGCCCCTCATTCTTTTTGAAGAAGTCCCTTGTGTTCTGCCCCAATGTTCTTTTCGAAGATGACACCCTTTTCTGCTGTACTGACCCTCATGCTTTTCGAAGATGTCACCCCCATGTTTATGTGTACCGGGCCACTAGACTGGAATGTGGTCCCTGGTAAATGTGATGTCTTGTGTCCTGTGTAACCAGGCCACTGGACTTAGTGGCTGGTTGAGTATTAGCCCCATTGTTGTTTGAAAAGAAACGAACTGCCAGGCTACTGGACTTGTTGTAGCAAAGAAATGTATATAGTTGCACCCGTTGTGCCCCCTACTAGAATTAGGGGGGATGTGCCCAAACCGTGCAATGAACTGGAAGTGCACACATAGTTTTCTTTATAAGAAGTTCGTAACGTTCGAATCATTGTGCCTCCCATAAAGGGAAGAAATGTTTTATTGTTTTATGTTGTTCATAACAAAATGTTTTGCAGTTCTTCCACATGTTTTTGTTGTTTTTCAGCCCGAGGACGTGCTGGGATTTGCTGTGGGGGAGTGTGGCGCCGCTGAGGCTTCCGTCGCCACAGGTCATTGCACCCCATCCAGCGGTGTGATGCCCCATTCTGGGAGAGGAAGAGAGTGAACTCCGGTCCCCTGGTAAATCTACACTACACCCATTGTTAGGTACATACTGGGACCAGGGAAAGTGGCAGTTACCCCCCATGCTGCATGCTGGGAGGGGCCGTAAGACCCATCCCTGCTCCTATAGGGTACAGCTTAGCAACTGGGGAGGTGGGAGGAGCCATCTGAGAGCAGACACAGAAAGGAAGGTCAAGTTTAGCGAGTCTACCTCAGGGAGGGAGAGTGTGAGGAGCCAGCATTTAGTTGGGGAAGAAGAACGAGAGAAAGGAGGGAGGAGGAGGCCTGCTGGAGGCAGGCAAGGAGAAAGAAAGAAAGAAAGAAAGAAAGCTCCAAGTCAGACAGGAGCAGAGAAACAGAAGGAGACGCTTCCTGGTGAAGATCCTGGGACCCAGAGGTCCAGGTGACACCACGTAGAAGACAGAAGGAGTCACAGGGCCACGGGTAGTCTGTATAGCTGTCGGGGCAGTTTAGAGCTACGGTGGCCTGTTCCACAGTAACATCGGTGGAAGGATCAAGCTGCGACAGGGGACGGTCCCTAGAGACTGGAGGAGTGCAAAGATCATCTCCAAACAGTAAAAACCGAGGCCCAGGGAACGTTGTAGACTCCCAGGGCCAGAACCCATAGCAGAACTTCCAGAAAAGGGGTAATCAGCCGACAGGTGACCCCCCAGCCTGGAGGCTGTAGTGGAGGCCAAGCCAGGTTTATCCTATCAAAGGCAAGGCTAAGGAAGACAGCAGAAGAAAGAGACACTAAGAGAAGGGTACCGGCTTTCACTCTCAGAATCACCCAGAAACGGCGGAGGTCCCTGACAGTGGTCCCAGCAGTCCAAGGGTCCCTACAGCGCTGTGACAAGAAGTGTGAGTAAAGAACTTGAACTGCACCCTCGGAGTGGTCTCTGTTATTTCAGCTGCATAGACATTCACAAGCACCAACTGTGCCCCGGGCATTGCTCCACCTGTGGGGAGCAGTACCACCATTGCTGCCATAACATCATCCCGGAGGCCTCACATAGCAGCGGCGGCCTAATAGCCGCATATCACAGGTGGCGTCACGAACACAACCTTTATTCAGCAAGCCACATATTCTACTGACACCCACCAGGGCCACGGAGCCGGGCCCAGCCACCACTGACTACCACCGGACTAGTCCGGCCCGGCACCGGGTGTCCCATAGCCCTGGGGTGGGCGAGTCAAAAACTCTCATATTGCAGCTGGGAGTGTGCACTTTCAGCCCATATTATATATATAATTGTATTTCTGAACATGTTTTTGTAAACAGCTAAAATAACAAAACTTGTGTCACTGTCCAAATATTTCTGGACCTAACTGTATAACTACCGTACTACAAATCTTCCCCAGATCTATAAGTATATAATGACTATAATACTGACAGGGAGCTCACCTTCACGACATTTCATGCAACAATGTTTTTCGCCATCATCATAAACCATATCGTCACTTCCGCAGTTTGACCGTTTGTAGCGTCGGGATCTCTTGATTGGTTGCTCTATTTCATCATTACTGGAGTTAAATGTTCTGCGTTTTTCTAGTGTATTTTTGCTTCTATAATTAACAGATTCTGTGTAATAAACCTAGGAAAGAAATAGAAAATTGTACATAATGGTTTAGATTTGGTTAACGTCTACTTTATTCTACTGAAACCATGGCCAATTTTAGCATGGTCCTATATGTGGAAAAAATGAAAAGTGATAGATGGTATAATTTTGGCTTCCAGTAGTCACCAGTAGGTGGAGTTAAATGTATATTAATTTATAAATGCAGCATTGACCTGAATGGGAGCTTTATAAATCTTTATGCCCTGACCCCAGTGACGACAAGAGGTGTTAGTGTCATTGCAAGCAGGGAATGCATTGTTAGTGTGACGCCCAGGGTTATGGGGTACTCGTGAGTTTGATCAGAGTGTTATTTGGATAACCGACCTGATTCGCTTGCAGGGGCGGAACGATCGCAGTTGCAGAGATCGTGATTGCGACCAGGCCCAGGAGTGCAGGGGGCCTGCCGACTCCAGCCACTGCTTCAGCTGGATGTGCGTCTGCGGCTGCACATCCAGCTGAAATGGATCACGGTGCAGAGACTAATCAGGTCCCTGCACTGCGATACACACTGACAACAAAACAGACGCCTGCAGCTTTCAGCGGTGTTCCCGTGACTGATGCGGGCCATGACATCATGTGTTACCATAGCACTAATACCGATGACAGTAAAGGGGGCTTTACACGCTACGACATCGCTAATGCGAACTCGTTGGGGTCACGGAATTGGTGACGCACATCCGGCCGCATTAGCGATGCCGTTGCGTGTGACACCGATGAGCGATTTTGCATCGTTGCAAAAACGTGCAAAATCGCTCATCGGTGACATGGGGGTCCATTCTCAAAAATCGTTACTGCAGCAGTAACGAGGTTGTTCCTCATTCCTGCGGCAGCACACATCGCTCCGTGTGACACCGCAGAAACGTGTGACTCCGCTATGCGGAAGGAAGGAGGTGGGCGGGATGTTACGTCCCGCTCATCTCCGCCCCTCCGCTTCTATTGGGCGGCCGCTCAGTGACGTCGCTGTGACGCCGCACGGACCGCCCCCTTAGAAAGGAGGCGGTTTGCCGGTCACAGCGACGTCGCCGGGCAAGTAAGTATGTGTGACGGGTCTGGGCGATGTTGTGCGGCACGGGCAGCGATTTGCCCGTGTCGCGCAACAGATGGGGGCGGGTACCCACACTAGCGATATCGGGACCGATATCGCAATGTGTAAAGCTCGCGTTACCAGCCACTGCGGATCCGCTACAGAGTAGGATGCCGCGCAACATGGGAGTCGGGAGCCGGTGCGAGTGAGTACCGGGAGGGGGACAGGATATACTAGGAAGGGCCCAGGAGAGGAACATATATACCAAGAGGGGGACAGTATATACTAGGAAAGGGACAGTATATGCCAGGAGAGCCCCAGGAAAGGAACATATATATCTGGAGGGGGGTAGTATATACCAGGATGGGGGAGATATTTAGTAGGATGGGGATATACCAGGATGGAAACATATTTACCAGGAAGTAGCATCGGATGAGGGGCATATATACCAGGAAGTAACTCAGGATGAGGGGTATATATACCAGGAAGTAACCCAAACTGAGGGGTATATATACACCAGGAAGTAGCCCGGGATGGGGTACATTAGAACAGGATGAGGGACATTACTACATAATGGGGAGAGGGCAATTCGTATATCTTTATAGGATTTGAAAGGCTAAATGTATCCATAAATATACATACATCTGACCAACATGCAGGGATGGGGAGGCCCAGGTTCAAATCTTGCACCGGGGCCCATCGAACTCTAGTTACGCCACTGTTCATTCACATTAGAGAATCTTTAGCCATGTGAGCAATCCCTTGTGCTAATCTTATCCTCGCCACAGACACCATAGGTGTCTCGTGCCTGACCTTTGTGTCAGGTTCACCACTGTTCTGTGCATGTCCACAGCTCTACTGTGCAGGAGTAGAGACTAGAACAGAAAATCTTCATTGAAACCCAATCAGCAATCTCTCTGTGTTATGACAGAATGTGCATCATGGACATTATACACCATCATAACGGTGTGCCCCAAGAGGCGGCACTGTCCATGAGACAACGTAAGCACCTTCGTTTTAGGAAGAAACCACCATTTTACAGTGACAACTCAGGGACATTTTTGAAATCTAAGGTCTCCATGGATAATGTAACAAGTGAGTAAAGGCCCCGTCACACTAAGCAACATCGCTAGCAACATCGCTGCTAACGAACAACTTTTGTGACGTTGCTAGCGATGTTGCTGTGTGTGACATCCAGCAACAACCTGGCCCCTGCTGTGAGGTCGTTGGTTGTTGCTGAATGTCCTGGGCCATTTTTTAGTTGTTGCTGTCCCGCTGTGAAGCACAGATCGCTGTGTGTGACAGCGAGACAGCAACAACTAAATGTGCAGGCAGCAGGAGCCGGCTTCTGCGGAGGCTGGTAACCAATGTAAACATCGGGTAACCAAGAAGCCCTGTCCTTGGTTACCCGATATTTACCTTTGTTACCAGCCTCCGCCGCTCTCACTGTCAGTGCCGGCTCCTGCTCTGTGCACATGTAGCTGCAGCACACATCGGGTTAATTAACCCGATGTGTGCTGTAACTAGGAGAGCAAGGAGCCAGCGCTAAGCATTGTGCGCTGCTCCCTGCTCTGTGCACATTTAGCTGCAGCACACATCGGGTTAATTAACCCGATGTGTGCTGTAACTAGGAGAGCAAGGAGCCAGCGCTCAGTGTGCGCTGCTCCCTGCTCTCTGCACGTGTAGCTCCGTGCGGTGGTAACCAAGGTAAATATCGGGTTGGTTACCCGATATTTACCTTAGTTACCAAGCGCAGCATCTTCCACGCGGCGCTGGGGGCTGGTCACTGGTTGCTGGTGAGCTCACCAGCAACTCGTGTAGCCACGCTCCAGCGATTCCTGCCAGGTCAGGTTGCTGGTGGGATCGCTGGAGCGTCGCAGTGTGACATCTCACCAGCAACCTCCTAGCAACTTACCAGCGATCCCTATCGTTGTTGGGATCGCTGGTAAGTTGCTTAGTGTGACTGGACTTTAACACGCACTGTGCACATACTGTGTATGATCAGAACCTTAAAGGGGTCTCTCCAGACAAAAAAAAAAAAAATTTAGCCTATGTCATATGAGAGGACTGAAAAGAAGAATCAAAGATACAAGGTGAGAGCAGTAAGAAGCTTGTGGATGGTTATAGGAAGCGATTGATTGCAGTTATTTATTCCAAAGAGTGTGCAACCAAATATTAAGTTGAGGGGGACAACAATTTTGTTTGGACCATTTTTAAGGTTTTGTGTAGAATTATGTTCAATTTGCCTTTTTATCTTTGTTTTTTTTGTGTTGTTCCAATACAAACAAAAGAAATAAACATGTCCATAACAAAAGATGTGTAATTGCAATAATTTTCTGGAAGAAATGTTTGTGCACTTTTTTCTACCACACTTTTTCCTTCCACTCAACTTTCCATTAATATGCTTGCATACAGCACTCTGTGAACAGCCAGCTTCTTTAGCAATGACCTTTTGTGGCTTACCCTCCTTGTGGTGTGTGCCAGTGACTGCCTTCTGGACATCTGTCAAGTCAAAAGTCTTCCCCATAATTGTGTAGCCTACTGAACCAGACTAATGGACTATTTTAGGAAGCCTTTGCAGGTGTTTTCTGGTAATTATTCTAATTTTCTGAGATAACGACTTTTGAGTTTTCATTGGCTGTAAGCCATAACCATCAACATTAACAGAACTAAACACATGAAATAGATCGCTCTGTGTGTAATGACTCTATATAATATATAGGAATAGATCTCTCTGTGTGTAATGACTCTATATAATATATAGAAATAGATCTCTCTGTGTGTAATGACTCTATATAATATATAGGAATAGATCTCTCTGTGTGTAATGACTCTATATAATATATAGAAATAGATCTCTCTGTGTGTAATGACTCTATATAATATATAGAAATAGATCCCTCTGGGTGTAATGACTCTATATAATATATTGAAATAGATCTCTCTGTGTGTAATGACTCTATATAAGATATTGAAATAGATCCCTCTGTGTGTAATGACTCTTATAATAAATAGGAATAGATCTCTCTGTGTGTAATGACTCTATATAATATATAGAAATAGATCTCTCTGTGTGTAATGACTCTATATTTTATATAGAAATAGATCTCTCTGTGTGTAATGACTCTATATAATATATAGAAATAGATCCCTCTGTGTGTAATGACTTTACATAATATATAGAAATAGATCCCTCTGTGTGTAATGACTTTACATAATATATAGAAATAGATCCCTCTGTGTGTAATGACTTTACATAATATATAGGAATAGATCCCTCTGTGTGTAATGACTCTATATAATATATAGAAATAGATCTCTCTGTGTGTAATGACTCTATATAATATATAGGAATAGATCTCTCTGTGTGTAATGACTATATATAATATATAGAAATAGATCCCTCTGTGTGTAATGACTTTACATAATATATAGAAATAGATCCCTCTGTGTGTAATGACTTTACATAATATATAGGAATAGATCCCTCTGTGTGTAATGACTCTATATAATATATAGGAATAGATCTCTCTGTGTGTAATGACTCTATATAATATGTGTTTCCCTTTTTGTATTGAGTTATAATTTATTGAGATGCACCTGTAATTCACTTCAATATTCAATATGTACTGGAAAAAAGGGAAAAAAATATCAAGTGCTACCGTATGTGTAAATAATATAATACTGCAACTATTTGGGGCTTTTTTGCTTTTTTTTAGTGTTCATTGTACAGAAACATTACCTGGCAATCTGATTCTCCAGGTCAGGACAAATACAGAGATACCAAACACACAAGATTTTTTTTTTTATTAGTTAAGTCGTGACAAGAAAAAATAATCAAAAGTTTGATAAAAAAATGCAAATTTATTTTTTTCTCCTTATGGCATATGGTTAATTATATTAATATTTTAGTAGGCTGGACTTTTACGGATGCAGCTATACCAGATGTTTTTTGTTTTGTTTGTTTGTTTTATTTCAATTTTATTAATTGTTAATTTTTTTACACTTTTTAAAACTTTTATTTTTTTGCTATGTTTTTTATATTCATATCACATCTGGATAATGGGATTCAGCTGCTTTTGCTTACGGGGCCGTTTACTATGTATTAGAATAATCGGAGTTGACTGTTAGGCTATGTCCGCACGTTGCTTTTTACCTGCTTTTTACCTGCTTTTTTGCTGCTTTTTCAACTGCAGCGTTTAATGCCAAAATGGTTGTGTTCTGCTTTTCAAGCAAAGTCTATGGGAATTTGGGTTTCTTGTCCGCACTATGCAGTTCAAACTGCAGCCTTTTTGTTGCAGAACTTTGGTCAAAAAGACTGCCAGGACCCAACAACCACCATTTTCCCCCCTAGAAAGCACGACACCGTTCTCTTATAAATTAAAATACTTTTATTTGAATTTTCCATTTTTGGAGAGAGGCATGGAGAAAAAACCACTCTCATCTTTTGGCATAAAATTTGGTCGCAGCTTTAAACCAGGCATTAACTTGCCAACATCACGGGGTTCAGGTAAATGTACCGCCTTCCGGCCGTCCGGCGCGGGTATTTCACCACCACTTTTTCTACCCCTTCCGCTGCTGCGACTTAAACACAGAAAAACTCCATCAACTTGGAAAACAAAAAGGGAGGGAGGGTGGGAAACAGGTTCGGGTCCTGCAGCAGAGAGGCCGGAAGCAGGGCAGCACAGTGATATGTATCCAGGAGGCGGGGCTTAGGCCAGTCACACCACAGGAGGCGGGGGCGGCAGGTCAGTGTCTTTCTAGGGGGAGACCTCTATTTAAACATGCATAGGGGCCAGCAGTCAGGGGGCAGCATCTCAAGTTTCTGGCTGCAGTGCCCCTCAGACTGCCAGGACCCAACAACCACCATTTTCCCCCCTAGAAAGCACGACACCGTTCTCTTATAAATTAAAATACTTTTATTTGAATTTTCCATTTTTGGAGAGAGGCATGGAGAAAAAACCACTCTCATCTTTTGGCATAAAATTTGGTCGCAGCTTTAAACCAGGCATTAACTTGCCAACATCACGGGGTTCAGGTAAATGTACCGCCTTCCGGCCGTCCGGCGCGGGTATTTCACCACCACTTTTTCTACCCCTTCCGCCAAGGAGCAGCACCGCGCCAGCAAGCTGCGACCCCCCCCAAAAACTGAAATACCTGAGCCGTCCCAGGCATTTCCGAAACCACCATATCCACATCATCATCATTTGGGGTGTACCCATCCGAGCTTAAGGACAGCCAAATATTGCCTTCCAGCTGGCGGTGCCAGACCAACAACCTCTTGTTTTTTTTGTTTTTTTTTAAAAACACTTTATTAACAGCACAACTTGGGTAGGCCCTGATCGACCATGCGCCAGGAGAGATCCTTATCACATTCTTCCATAGCTCCCAGCCCCCTGGGCCAGAGGGTAACCTTCGGCTGGATCGTTGTAACACTCCGCACTAAAACAGGGAAACTTGTACCTCTCCGACCGGATAAGGGTAAGAGGCCTAGCTAGACGGCCTTGGACCAGATACTTGAAGCCTATGTGTATCACCAAGTCAGTTGTAGAAAAGAGAGCTCACGCAATCTTGATCGCCTCTGATAAACCCACAGCTGAGCCAAGCTCCGGCAACCTTTCCAATTACTTTCACTGTAACAGGAACAAAGAACCGACCACCAAGGCGAAGAGGCGAAGATCCGCTCTCCTCGCAGACAACATACATGGAAGTAACCTCGGACCCAATCACTAGGCCGACTTAGATCTGAAAGGAAAACACTGTCAGAACAGAGAATTCTCGTAACCATCAAACACCTCTTCTCTCCAAGGCGGTACTGACAAAACCCACAAAACTTTTTTTTTTTTTTTGGATAAACAAATCACAATCATGTCATTTTACATTAGCCCTGTACGCTGTTCTGAATCTCCTTACGTGTCGAATAAAAACCCGATTTCAAAAGAAAAAACCAACTCCGACCTGACGTCCCTCATAATGCATTTCCATTGTCGTCACCTGATCCCCTGAAACTGTGCTCATATATGCTGGCTCCTTAAGCCTTGTAGCACCCCAACTCTGGGAGAGTACGTGCCGGGGACCACGGCTGGCAAACACCAAAATAACGAGTAACCGTCGCATTACCAACCAAAAACCAGCCCACAAATTGGAGGACCAACTACGTGACGCTAAAATGAAGGGCCGTCGTCATGGGTAAAAACTGGCCCCATACACCCGCTCGCCTAAGAGACATAAACGACAACGTCGGGACACCCGCCGAGTGAGGGAAAAAAGATCCAAAATATCAATGTATAGATTTGCAATGGGGCGAACAATCCAAACCCCCACTTTTTTCTTTTTTTTTTTTTTTTTTAAAACAAAACAAACAATCTTCGGCTAAAAAAGAATAGGCCTACTGTGCTCCACTCGCTCACCATAATCATCCAACCCTTCAATACCTTTCACCCCACAAGACCCTCATCGCTTCAGTACCGTTCCGCAATTTAAAAATGGGAAGACCGACCTCGTAACAGTTTGCTTGCAACCGAAAATGGTGCACATTCGCTGAATACTGCAGGGCGTGTATTACTAGAGGGTGGCTTGTAAAATCGTCACGCACCTCAACCACCAGAGCAACACCCGCTGAATAACGTACCATAGAACCGTCAAGTAAATGCAAAATGGAGGCCCGGATCATAGGCCTAACTTCACCAAACACCCCACCATCTAGCTGAGAACTGCAAACCTTGATCCTGCTGGTGGGTTGAGTTACCAAAATACCTGGAATTGGGATTGCAATAAGGTGCCCGATACTAACCCGGAACCCAGATGCCTGTTTTGCCTTCAACCCTGCGTTGACCCATAAGAATTCCAAGCCACAAAAACCTAATCAGCCTGATTACTTATTCGAGGAAAGGGCTGTAGTTGGTTAAGGCTTTTACCCACCGGCATCGTCGGACCACTGGTCATTCTCCTATTTCCCAGTCAACCCCCCTTTTTGTGTAGCTGGAACCGAAATAGGGGGAAAGGCGCAATCAAGGTTAGGTTAATGGACCATGCCCCCCCCCCCGGGCCCAGCATAAGGAGCATTTTTTTTTTTTTTTTTTTTTTTTTTTTTTTTTTTTATATATAACTATATAAACACTTTGTATCGCAAATGATCCCAAACAGCTGGCCCTGCAACGCCGTAATACTCCATCTACAACTCTGTCTGTTCCTGCTCTTGAAACTATTATGGCATGGCACGGTGGCTCAATGGCTAGCTGCAGCCCTGGGGTCCTGGGCCCAAATCCCGCCAAGGACACCATCCGCAAGGAGCCTGTACTTTCTCCCCGTGACTGCGTGGGTCTACTCCGGGCACTCTAGCCTCCTCCCACACCCCCATAAACATACAGATAGGGAATCCAGACCGTAAGCCTCGATGGGGCAGCGTCCCCAATCCATGCAACGCACACAAAAACCAAAAGTGAATTTATACCTTTTAGAATATTTATGTGGAAGTAATTGTCCAGAAAATATTAGCGAGCCTAATTATTCTGTGAATAGCTAACCTTGCCGGTTTTCCCATCTCACTTGTTTATTTTCGGTTCCTACGGTAAGGAAAACCAATTAAAACATACGTAAGTAACCAAAGAGGGAAAATCTAGTACAAAAGGATGAAAACTACTTCACTACAAAAGAGAAGCAATTTTTGAAAAACAATCAAACCATGCAACTGTACAGAAATATACTTCTCACACTTCGATAAAACTATCTGTGGCCAATATCGATCCCTTCTTTCAATTACAGCATGAAATTAGGGGTAAAACAGGGGTGTTAGATCCCGTGATCCCATAATATTGTCACTAATCACTAAATCACTTGAAGGGTCAGTTAACCGGTGGCAACAAGATTATTACAAGGAATGGAGGCCGCCTGTATTAAACTAAGGTTGAAAAATTAAGATATGTTTAATTTTGGAAAGACGTCTCAGAGGAGATCTCATTCGTACCTCGTCCGACAAGCCTACAAGCTGCCGTAACCCTCAGTCTGATACAGCGCCGCACAATCAGCTCTGCCCTCATCTACTGTATCCTCACCTATCCCTTGTAGACTGTGAGCCCTCGCGGGCAGGGTCCTCTCTCCTCCTGTACCAGACTGTGCCTTGTATGGTCTATGATTATTATACTGGTACGTATTATGTAAAACCCCTTTCACATGTACAGCGCCATGAATTATATGGCCCTGTAATAAATAATAATAATTTGTATAAATACCCTCGTGGTCAATATAAATAAACTGTCACCAAACTTAATCCTCCGAAATAGGGAAGGCTTCTTTACAGTTAGAGCAGGTAGATTGTGGAATGCTGTCTAAAAGGGGTAGGAATGCTAGATACCATCACAGCTTTTAACGGAAACGGGGGAAGGGCGATTCCCTCAGCACCAATAACATTGATTGTTATAACTAACTTAGTGACAACATGTAGAGCTGGGCGGGAAGCCTGTTACCTGTGACATCACGTTATCCTCCCTAGGGGGACTTATCCCACCCCGCATTCCCCATCAGGGTACTCACCTGGTGATTCAAGAAATGGCAAGACGACTGGATCTAGCTCTACCCACGTAACGCCTGCTAAAACGACGCTCACACGTATCCAAGGGTTAAGATGACAGACTCTGGACATGGTGGCTACCCATGCCAAAGCTTGCTACCGTGACCCCTGCACATGACCGTACAACGCGATAGTCGGCACCGCACCCACCGCCGCCATAACATGCTAAAATCCACTGTGTGACAACGGGGAGGGGCTGTTAACAGTCACCATTGTCATAATGTCAAATGGGGTGTGTTTTGGCCTGGGAGGGGGCTTGGTGTAGGTGTGGTATCAGCAGGAGGGAAAACATGCCACCTGCTGACTGTTGCTTCTTGCCCCTGTTCACTACCAGCCCCCCTCAATTTGAACAATGAAGTCCTAACAGAATCCCTTAACCCGCCCGCTCACTGGGAGACCCACATGGTCCCTGGTTCATTCCCAGGCTAGCCCCCTTGGCATTCCCGGGCATACAAACGGAGGGGAGGGGAAGTTCAGTGCGTGTGGGATGGGGTGATTTGAACTCTTGCAGGTTAGTGCCTGCATACTACATTCCCCCCCACCGTGCCTCCAACCTGCGCTGTGACAGGGACTGCACTGAGTCTGCACTTCAATTAGGCTGTGTGCCTAATTCATGCGTCCTGCGTCCCCTGCACAGTCTATGGAGACTGTGCAGAGGCCGTACGCACGTTGCATAGTAGAACGCAGCGATTCAGCTGTTGCCCGAATCCCTGTGTTCTAAGAAGTGACATGTCACTTCTTCCGTGCGCTCCGCCGGCAGCCCCTGCTCTGTCTATGGCAGGAGCTGCAGGCTGAGCGCACGTTCTCTGCCGGCACCAATGCGCCTCAGAACGGAGCTTTTCAGCTGCACTCTGAGGCACACCTTTTAGGTGCCGTGCAGAGCGCACACAGCCCTACCCTGCTCCTTCTCAGTACTGGCGGCGGTGGCTGGGCGGCGGTGGCTGGGCGGCAGGTAGGCGGGGCCAAAGACAAAAAGCGCGAAGCGCTCTTTTTTAAAACTTAATGGCGGCTCAAACTGACCGGCGGGCGGGTAGTTCCCTCAGAACGCCGCTCGCCGGCGCACATAGCTTGAGCCTCAGCATGGAGGGAGCCGCTCACAGCTAAAAACGCCGTGAGCAGGACGCTTTCCTCCATGCTGATTTTTGGGGAGGCTGGAGGGAGGGAGGGGGTTAAGGGTGTTCAAAGAATGACGAGCACAAGCGGACCAGCGGGCGGGTCGTTCCCATAGAACGCCGCGCTCACCGGCACACATCGCTTGTGCCTCAGCAGAGAGGGAGCTGCTCACAGCTAACAGTGCTGTGAGCTGAAACGCTTACCTCCCTGCTGATAGCTCTCATTCCGCCTCCAGGAGCGGGTCCCTGTGTCCGGCTGTCCAAACAGGTCCGGGTCCTGCAGCAGAGAGGCCGGAAGCAGGGCAGCACAGTGATATGTATCCAGGAGGCGGGGCTTAGGCCAGTCACACCACAGGAGGCGGGGGCGGCAGGTCAGTGTCTTTCTAGGGGGAGACCTCTATTTAAACATGCATAGGGGCCAGCAGTCAGGGGGCAGCATCTCAAGTTTCTGGCTGCAGTGCCCCTCACTCAGCTTTGCAGTGCAAAGCCCAAATGGCAAAAACAACTGACATGTCAATTGTTTTTGCCATTTGGGCTTTGCACTGCAAAGCTGAGTTTTTGACCAAAGTTCTGCAACAAAAAGGCTGCAGTTTGAACTGCATAGTGCGCACAAGAAACCCAAATTCCCATAGACTTTGCTTGAATAGAAGAACACAACCATTTTGGCATTAAACGCTGCAGTTGAAAAAGCAGCAAAAAAGCAGCAAAAAAGCAGGTAAAAAGCAGGTAAAAAGCAACGTGCGGACATAGCCTTAGAGGGGTTCCTTGACAATAAGGAAATCACAAAGTTTTCTCCTTTTGCCCGCAGTAATCAGCTTTCAGCAAGTGTTCATTTTCCCTGCAGCGCCACCTTTGGTGAAATATGGAATTGCAAATATATAAGTGTGATTCAGGAAAGCACAAGTCATCCAGATCAAGAGACTCTTAAGGGGGCTTTACACGTTGCGACATCGATAGCGCTAGCAGCCCGCCCCCGTCGTATGTATGACATTTAGTGATCGTTGCCGTAGAGAACATTATCGCTACGGCAATGTCCCACGCACATACCTTGTGTCCGACGTCGCTGTGACCGCCGAACAATCCCTCCTTCAAGGGGAAGGTGCGTTCAGCGTCATAGCGATGTCACTGAGGTGTCACTAAGCGGCCGCCCAATAGCAGAGGAGGGGCGGAGATGAGCGTCTGGAACATCCCGCCCACCTCCCTCCTTCCGCATTGCAGGCGGGACGCAGGTAAGGAGATGTTAGTCGTTCCAGCGGCGTCACACACAGTGATGTGTGGTGCTGCAGGAACTACGAACAACATCGTTACTGCAGCAGCAACAATATTATGGAAATGAACGACGTGTCAACGAGCAACGATTTTGCACGTTTTTGCACTCGTTGATCGTCACTCATTGATGTCACACGCTGCGATGTCGCTACCGGCGCCGGATGTGCGTCACTAACGACGTGACCCCGACGATATATCGGTAGCGATGTTGCAGCGTGTAAAGCCCCCTTTAAGTGGGCTTTACACGCTGTGACATCGCTAGCCAATGCTAGCGATGTCGAGCGCGATAGCACCCGCCCCCGTCGTACGTGCGATATTGTGTGATAGCTGCAGTAGCGAACATTATCGCTACAGCAGCTTCACATGCACTTACCTGCTCTGCGACGCCGCTCTGGCCGGCGACCCGCCTCCTGTCTAAGGGGGCGGTTCAATCGGCGTCACAGCAACGTCACACGGCAGGCGTCCAATAGAAGCGTAAACATCCCGCCCACCTCCTTCCTTCCTCATTGCCGGTGGACGCAGGTAAGGAGATGTTCGTCGCTCCTGCGGTGTCACACACAGCGTTATGTGCTGCCGCAGAAACGAGGAACAACATCGCTAAAAATATTAAAATGATTTTTTGTTTCAGGACGACCTCTCCGCGGCAAACGATTTTGAGCGTTTTTGCAATCGTTTAAGGTCGCTCAAAATTGTCACACGCTGCGATCTCGTTAATGAAGCCGGATGTGCATCACAAACAACATGACCCCGAGAATAATTAATTAACGATATCGTAGCGTGTAAAGCCCGCTTTAGGCCCTGTGAGCACTTGCCGTTTTTTGCCGCGGATTTCCTGCGGTTTTGCTGCATGTTTCGCTGCAGAAGATGTTCATAACATCTCTGCAGTGATTCACCAGCAAAACCTATGGAAAAAAAAATCCTGTGCGCACTAGGCGGAATTTGACAGCTGAATGTTTTGCTGCGGGATTCCCGCAGCAAAAACAATTGCATGTCAATTCTTTTCCGCACGTCGCTGCGGGATTTCACTCCATTGACTGCCATGTAATCGTGAAATCCTGCAGGGAATAACGCAGGCAGCAAATTCTGTGCGGTTCATTGCGTTTTCCTGCGTTATTCCCTGCGGTATTTCGCGGTTTCAGGACATAATGTTCATCACTGCCCTGCGGTTTGCAGGGAAATGATGTCATTGTGACAGGAAGAGGAAGCGGAGCAGAGAGTAAACACACAGAGATCACAGACATAGAACACACACACATCACACACACACACAGACATATAGGATACACATAGAAATCAAACGTACATATAAAAATAAAAGAACAAAAAAAAACAATGCGGGCTCCGCTGTATTTTTATCATCCAGCCGAGGTAAACACACAGCGGCAGCCTGGTATTCTCAGGCTGGGGAGAGCGAGGGCCATTGTTAATGCCCCCCCCCACAGCTGAGAATATCAGCCCGCAGCTGCCCCGGGACTGTCACATCCATTATGCGGCAGTACCGGAGTGTCCCCGGCTTTTCCAGATTGCCGTGATGCGGTGGCAATCCAGGTAATAATGAGTTAACGGTCAGCGGATCACTGCCACTAAGTCATAGTTTAATCATGGCAGCGTCTATGAGACAGCTTTCATGATTAACCCGTAAGTAAAGTGAATAAACACTCACCACGAAAAATCCTTTATTTTAAATAAAACACAAAAAACGCCCACCTCTTTTACCCCTTTATTAACCCCTCCCAACACACAGCTCCGGCGTAATCCTCGCAGGTCCCATGGCGCTTGCATCCATCCGTGACTGACACAGCGCTCAATGCAGCCTCGTAACGAGACTGCAGAGAGGTAACTACAGGTCATTTCTCACGGTCGGTAATGTGACACACTACCGCTCGGGAGAACTGACTCTATTGTTTGAACTGTCCTCTATCTATTGACTATCTATCTATCTATCCCTCTATTTATTCTTCTATCCATTATCTATCTATCCATTATCTATTTATCTATCTATCTATCTCAAAAGGAAATGACTTTTTTTTTTCAATGTGCTTTATTGCATTGAATGCATTAAAACACATGTACCAACCTGCGGAAAAACCACACCAAAACCGCAACGAAACCGCAACAAAATGCATGCGGATTTCGGTGCGTTTTTTTTGGCGTTTTTTTTCCGCGGGTGCGGAAATCTTTCAGTGCCTGCGGAATTTTCTTAAGAAAGGACAGGGCCTTATAGCTGATCTTCACTTTAGGCAAAAAGTGAGAATGCTGAATATAGGGACCCCTCTATTAAATTAAAGGGGTGTTCTCCAGTTCTTATTTTCAGAAGTGCATTGCTCCTCTGTCTCCAAGATTTCTGCTTAATTAAAATGTTGATTGTAAATCTGGCGGCATGGCTGACTCAATCTGCCTACTCCCCAATACTGTTCATAACTGCAATTCATGTCTGTACCTCAGTGTCTCTCCTTATAATTAGACCTCTTAAAGGAAGATCTCTTAAAGAGAGGAACATGATTAGGCAAACCGACCCTAAATTTTAACTTCATCATGCACCCGAGTTGGGAAAGCTAACCTTGCCCATACCACAGCTCTCTATGTACAATGTCTATAGACAGGGAGCTGCTTATCACATGGGTTGGACCAGGGCTTGCCTGCCAATGATAATCTCCTAGTATTAAAACAATTACTGCAAGTAAACAATGACATGGAGCTTGATAAGAGATGCATCACTGCAATTGGTGTTTTATCCCTATAGCAGCTTATCTTCAGATTACATAGCAAAAGCCTGCTGACAGATTTGATTCCCTTTAAAGTACCACTCCAGCGTTTTTTTAGTATTTCTTTTCACCATTGGAGTAGCACTTTAAATGTAAGCCCCCTGCCTCACCTACGGGGGGCTTCACCTTCTATTGACACTGCTACAGTCCCACTGTGCCATCTTGTGCTCGTAATTTCTAATTGGCTAGAAATCAGAAGTTAAGTCACAAGCTTTCAATAAAAGTCTATGAGAGCCAGAATGAGGTCAGAACAAGGTTCTCATAGACTTGTATAGAGTTGTAACCTCCAGTGTGCTCCAGGAAACACTGGAGGAGCGGGCAGGTCGCAAATCACCAAGACCGACCGGACTGGTGGAAAAGAAGCTGAAGCTGCCAGAAGGTGAGTATCAGACAGGGGGCTTACACTTAAAGACTTAAAGCAGCATTCCAGCGGTGCAATAAAAAAAGCAGGAGTGGTGCTTTAAGGAAACAGAAGCTCTAGAGTGATGCTATCTGATGTTCAGCGTGGCACTCATTGGGTGTCATGGTGGCGTCGAACTCTGTTTACACTGCAGTCTCACAAACAGCCTGGGATCACTAAGGTGCACAGCCTGTCTTGGGCATCCACTGGTTCTTGCTTAACTTCGCCTTTACAAGGTTCTGGATTCTGGGGCTGAGTGTCGGATATAGCTTTGCTTCCTCGGTTCCACTAGTTATCCTATCATTTGGTGGTCTACAAGTTGCGGATTCGCGTGGTGTGTGAGTCCTCCAGTTGTGTATTTATTTCCTACCCCTTTTGTTTTACTCCCCAGTTCACATACTGTCTCTCCTTCATGTTTAAGTGTGGTGTGCGAGTCTTCAGTTACCCTTGTCTGTGCCTTTTTGTGGGATTTTTGGTTTCTGGGTTTCCGGCCCACTCCCTTGGTGAGGGAGTAGTATTAGAACTCGGACAGGAGACAGGGTCACGCTGGGGGCTCGAACCTGGCTACCATCAAACCTACCTTTGAGATAAGGGACAGCAGCAGGGCCCCAGTCTTAGGGTCTGCTTAGGAACCCCTATTCCATCTGTACACACCCTGTGACCAGTGAACACTCCTTTAGCTGGCAGATATTCCTCTAAACTCTTGTATATCTGTCACAGTTTCCCCTAATTTATCTGGTGATGTTCCGAACAATACTGTACCCCACCATGTTCTGGCGGAATCTCCAGGCAGTTTTATTTATTTACTACACCCACTGGATTGTGAAGTGTCTTCTCAGAGATGAGCCACAATGACATGCTTTGCATAAGGAGTTCAGGGAAGGAGACCGACAGGAAAAGCTGAGTAAGGCACAAGATAGAAAGTAGAACAGATAACCGGAAAACCACACAGCACACAAAGCTGTTTCTGGTAAAAGTCTCTACAATAACGTAGAAGCCGCCGAGCTCCTGAGTAATTAGATACTTAAGAGCGGAGAGATGTACAATAACACGGCGCAGCAGCTTATGGAAAATTCTAAAGGGCAAATTCATCTATGACGAGTTTACACATAAAGTGTTTCTATATAATATGGTGAGTTACTTTGTAAAAATATTGCAAATACTGAAGTGAGAAGTGATGGGCACTGCCGGTGTGATGTCACCGCTGCAGGCAAAACACCAACACACAGGCAGGCGGGGAGCTGGCGCTGGACCCAAGGAGGGCGAGTATCTGTTAGAGCTTTTGGGGACCACTTTCCTTAAAGTGGAAAAACCCCTTTCATAGCACAAGAGCCAACTGTACACACACATGACCGCAAGTATGTCATTTGGAAAGTCAGCTGAGGCTCTAGACACCACAGGACCACAACTATGCAAATTGTAAATCTGCAGCAAGTGACTTCTGCAGGAAGCGGGAAGCAGAGACCAATCCTAGGCCGTAACTCAGGATCAGTATAAGTAATGTAATGTATGTACACAGTGACTGCACCAGCAGAATAGTGAGTGCAGCTCTGGAGTATAATACAGGATGTAACTCAGGATCAGTACAGGATAAGTAATGTAATGTATGTGTGACGCCCTAGCAAAACCAGGTAGTCACAGATAGGCCCCTACACAGCACCAACCCTCACTTAGGAAACACACAGCCAACCAAAAACCCTAGTCACCCCCCTTAGGGAAAGATAGACACACCAGTGGGCGTGACCAGGCGGTTGGACACGCCCACCCAGGGGTCCAGACAGCCTGGGGCGGGAAAACAAGCAGAGTGGTTTGAAGTTCAGTTTGGAGAGGAGTGTGGGCTGGAGCTAAGTGTAGCCGCCAGCAACGAGCCCATCACCGCCCTGGCACCCATACCGGCTCCCCACCAGACCAGCGCCCGGAAGGTGCCCCGTCCGGTCCTGAACCTTACATCGATCCCGATCCCGGATCCTGGATCCCGGATGACGGCGGCCCCGGCCATCCGCCCAGCCATAGCAGAGGCGGTCCCCGACCGGAAGATAGCACCGCAAGCAATGCTGGCCGCTCCCAAACTTCGGCCTCGGCTGAGGCACAGCGGGGATGTAGCTGCCGGGCAGCAGAGCCTGCCACATCCCAGCGGGGCCCTCCATTGCCAAAGGTGCCGGTCGTAGCGGGCACAAAGGGACTTCGGCTGGGCCCGGCCCCCGTGCAAGTGGAGACGGAGCCGCCAGCAGATGCTCCGTACTGGCAGCGGCGCCAGCTGGGTAAAGAGATTGCCGCCCAGGAGAAATGGAAGGCGGAGGTCCTGTCCCGGACCTACACAGAGAAGGACCATTTGAGGAATGCCACTTTCCGGGTGCTGGGCCCGTCATACCAAGGCCAGGTCCGGCACTTTAACCCCCAAAAGGGGTGGGGCTTCATATACGAGCCGGGCCTGGATACCGAAATCTTTGTGTAACCGGAGGGACGTGGCCCCGCATCTGCCTGCCGGCCACCCAGACCAGGACCTGGAGCCTGGAGAGTTGGTAACATACACCCGCACTGCGGGGAGAGGGGGTTGTTCGCCCTGGATGTGAAGCATTGGATGAGTGAGGGAGAAAAGCGCTACCTCCCCCCCTCTCCACCACTCTCCAGTCCCGAAGATGATGATGTTTAGGAAACGGTCCCCGGCTATCTCCCCTGTAAAGTCCCCGTTGGGACCGTCTGTTGATCCCATTAGTTTACAGTTCCCATTTTGCAGTTAAAAAGACAATGGCCGTGAACCTGCAGGCCAACACATAAACTTTTGAGTCTTGTAAATAATCCCTGATCAACCTTCTCACCGTGCCGCAGTCTCTGGAGAGGCTGATTGGAGGACGGGCCTGCGGTAGAGTCGGCCGAGGCCCTGTCACCAGAAAAAACGGTGACTACCCTCCGGGTCAGGGGTCCCCTGGACGTGGAGCCCTTGAAAAAGGACTGCCGGGTAAGGAACTTTTTACCCAGCCCGTTTGGGCAACACCCGGCCCTGTCCTGGACTTGGGCAAGGGGTGAGCACCAGTGCTTAGCGGTGGCACCAGGGGGCAGGTTGTTTTGGGTGGGTGAGGTGAGAAGGATCTGGTCCGTCCCGTCCCGGTTTTTATATGTGCAATTTTTAAGAAAAATGCCTCCCGTAAGGGAAGAAACCACAAATATGCTTGAATGTAAATATGTTAGTATCCTTGTAATCTGTTTTACCTTTTTTATCTTTTCCAGTTCAATAAAAGTTGGTGGTCGAACAGCCCGCGGACGGTCTGTATTAAACCAAGGGGGAATGTGATGCAATGGCAAAACCAGGTAGTCACAGATAGGCCCCTACACAACACCAACCCTCACTTAGGAAACACACAGCCAACTAAAATCCCTAGTCACCCCCCCTTAGGGAAAGATAGACACACCAGTGGGCGTGACCAGGTGGTTGGACACGCCCATCCAGGGGTCCAGACAGCCCGGGGCGGGAAAACAAGCAGAGTAGTTTGAAGTTCAGTTTGGAGAGGAGTGTGGGCTGGAGCTAAATGTAGCTCCAGCAGGAAAGTTCAAGTTGAACGGTACCAGGGTAGGAGCCCTGGTGCCACTGGCCAGGAGGTAGACGGTGGTCTCCATCAGCAGGAGACAGGAAGACGGCTCAACAGAACCGAGGTGGACCGGGACAGGGTTGTAGTCCGCCGGTACCGACACGGGGAACCGACCTGGAAACCGGAGCACAAAGGGGGGTACTCGGACCCTGAAGCCAGAACCGGAAGCAAGTGGACTGCTTAATTCACCGATTGAGGCCAGGACTAGAGGTCCTGTCCCACCCAAAGTCCCTCATAGAAGACAACAGCCCACCGATAGGGATGGGAGGTCACCGCCAGGGCCCATAGATCCTACGGGCCAGCGTCTGCGGGCACGGCTCCTTAGGCCACATCCAGCTGGGAGCGGACTCCTGAGTTTCAGACTAGGAAGTCCACCTTACACAAAACAGTGCAGAGTAAAAGGATAGAAACCACCAGTCGGGTGGGGGACCCGAATGCAACCGGCCGCGGCACGGGCCACCAACACCTTGGTTTACCAGAGACTTGTGTGATTTATTGACTGTGAGTAATCAAACCTCCCCCTTGCCGTCGCTATAACCTGCAGCAGACACTGGGCCCCGGGGCGACCATCCCTACCCACAGAGGAGTTAACATCCAGCTGCCGCTACATCTCCCCCGGGTGCCACATCACAGCAGCGGTGGTGAGTTTGGACACCACACACCGTGGGTGGCGACACTAACTTAATACGGCCTAGCCTGTACATCTACGTCCCCCCATTTTATTCGGCGCGTCCGCGAGACCCCCGGGTCCGGAGACCCTCAAGCCACTACCCCAGCAGGTCTGGATCCGAGCAGCGCCAGCTGCTGGCACGGGGCCGGCACATATGTACACAGTGACTGCACCAGCAGAATAGTGAGTGCAGCTCTGGAGAATAATACAGGATGTAACTCAGGATCAGTACAGGATAAGTAATGTAATGTATGTACACAGCGACTCCACCAGCAGAATACAGAATAGTGAGTGCAGCTCTAGAGTATAATACAGGATGTAACTCAGGATCAGTACAGGATAAGTAATGTCATGTATGTACACAGCGACTCCACCAGCAGAATACAGAATAGTGAGTGCAGCTCTAGAGTATAATACAGGATGTAACTCAGGATCAGTACAGGATAAGTAATGTAATGTATGTACACAGTGACTGCACCAACAGAATAGTGAGTGCAGCTCTGGAGTATATAATACAGGATGTAACTCTCAGGATCAGTACAGGATAAGTAATGTAATGTATGTACACAGTGACTGCACCAACAGAATAGTGAGTGCAGCTCTGGAGTTTAATACAGGATGTAACTCAGGATCAGTACAGGATAAGTAATGTAATATATGTACACAGTGACTGCACCAACAGAATAGTGAGTGCAGCTCTGGAGTTTAATACAGGATGTAACTCAGGATCAGTACAGGATAAGTAATGTAATGTATGTACACAGTGACTGCACCAACAGAATAGTGAGTGCAGCTCTGGAGTTTAATACAGGATGTAACTCAGGATCAGTACAGGATAAGTAATGTAATATATGTACACAGTGACTGCACCAACAGAATAGTGAGTGCCAGGGCCGGCTCCAGGTTTTTGTGGGCCCCGGGCGGAAGAGTCCCAGTGGGCCCCATCCACACGCAGACACACATACGTACACATACATATTTAACGACAAACTCACAAAAATACATATAGAACTGACACATCTATACAGTCATATACACTGACATACATAGATACACATCATACATGCATACAGACAAACACACACAGCTCTGCTGGATACATACATACAGACACAGCGCTGCTACATACATACACACATAGCTCTGCCACATACATACACACATAGCTCTGCTACATACATAGCTCTGCTATATACATAGCTCTGCTATATACATGCACACATAGCTCTGCTACATACATAGCTCTGCTATATACATACACACATAGCTCTGCTACATACACACATAGCTCTGCCACATACATACACACATAGCTCTGCTACATACACACATAGCTCTGCTATGTACATACACACATAGCTCTGCTATATACATACACACATAGCTCTGCTATATACATACACACATAGCTCTGCTATATACATACACACATAGCTCTGCTACATACACACATAGCTCTGCTATATACATACACACCTAGCTCTGCTATATACATACACACATAGCTCTGCTATATACATACACACCTAGCTCTGCTACATACACACATAGCTCTGCTATATACATACACACATAGCTCTGCTATATACATGCACACATAGCTCTGCTATATACATACACACCTAGCTCTGCTATATACATACACACATAGCTCTGCTATATACATACACACATAGCTCTGCTATATACATGCACACATAGCTCTGCCACATGCACACATAGCTCTGCTATATACATACACACATAGCTCTGCTATATACATACACACATAGCTCTGCTATATACATGCACACATAGCTCTGCTATATACATACACACATAGCTCTGCTATATACATGCACACATAGCTCTGCTATATACATGCACACATAGCTCTGCTATATACATACACACATAGCTCTGCTATATACATACACACATAGCTCTGCTATATACATACACACATAGCTCTGCTATATACATACACACATAGCTCTGCTATATACATACACACATAGCTCTGCCACATACATACACACATAGCTCTGCTATATACATGCACACATAGCTCTGCTATATACATACACACATAGCTCTGCTATATACATACACACATAGCTCTGCTATATACATGCACACATAGCTCTGCTATATACATACACACCTAGCTCTGCTATATACATACACACATAGCTCTGCTATATACATACACACCTAGCTCTGCTATATACATACACACATAGCTCTGCTATATACATGCACACATAGCTCTGCTATATACATGCACACATAGCTCTGCTATATACATACACACCTAGCTCTGCTATATACATACACACATAACTCTGCTATATACATACACACATAGCTCTGCTATATACATACACACATAGCTCTGCTATATACATACACACATAGCTCTGCTATATACATACACACCTAGCTCTGCTATATACATACACACCTAGCTCTGCTATATACATACACACATAGCTCTGCTATATACATACACACATAGCTCTGCTATATACATACACACATAGCTCTGCTATATACATACACACCTAGCTCTGCTATATACATACACACATAGCTCTGCTATATACATACACACCTAGCTCTGCTATATACATACACACATAGCTCTGCTATATACATACACACCTAGCTCTGCTATATACATACACACATAGCTCTGCTATATACAGACACACATAGCTCTGCTATATACATACACACATAGCTCTGCTATATACATACACACCTAGCTCTGCTATATACATACACACATAGCTCTGCTATATACATACACACATAGCTCTGCTATATACATACACACCTAGCTCTGCTATATACATACACACATAGCTCTGCTATATACAGACACACATAGCTCTGCTATATACATACACACATAGCTCTGCTATATACAGACACACATAGCTCTGCTATATACATACACACCTAGCTCTGCTATATACATGCACACATAGCTCTGCTATATACATACACACATAGCTCTGCTATATACATACACACATAGCTCTGCTATATACATACACACCTAGCTCTGCTATATACAGACACACATAGCTCTGCTATATACATACACACCTAGCTCTGCTATATACATGCACACATAGCTCTGCTATATACATACACACATAGCTCTGCTATATACATACACACCTAGCTCTGCTATATACATACACACCTAGCTCTGCTATATACATACACACCTAGCTCTGCTATATACATACACACCTAGCTCTGCTACATACAGACAGAGACAGACATGCGCGGCTCCGGGGGGGGGCATAAATCGGGGTTGGGGAGGGCACATACCGCTCAGGTCACGGTGGAGAGGGGGCCCACACAGCGCCGGAGGGACACGCTGTGCTGGGGGTCGCTGGCTGGCACTGCAACTCTCATCTGTGGGACTGAGCAGGATGCCGGTCTGTAGCTCCGCCCACAGATGAAGTTCAAACCAGGAAGTCTGCGCGCCTTAAAGAGATGGCGCCGCAGATTCCTGCCGAGGACTGAGGTCCCCGGAACTCGGCTCGGGGACCGCAGAACTAAGGAGAGTGGGCCCCGGCCAAGGTGCACCAGAGCTGACGAGGCCGAGTGGGCCCCCCCGGCTCTCCAGGGCCCCGGCATTTGCCCGGGTATGCCGGGTGCTGACGCCGGCCCTGGTGAGTGCAGCTCTGGAGTTTAATACAGGATGTAACTCAGGATCAGTACAGGATAAGTAATGTATTGTATGTACACAGTGACTGCACCAACAGAATAGTGAGTGCAGCTCTGAAGTGCTGTAGAGTTCAACTGTCTCTTTTTTGTTACTATGTTTCATATTCAGTTTTGTTATTTATTTTGGCTATTTGAATATAAAAAAATTAAAATGAATGGCTCCTGATAGGTACCGGCTTCCCCTCCAACTGACCCTTCTACCCCCCCAAACTATTTCACACCATTCCCCATCACCCACTGATCCCTTACCAATAACTACACATACCACCATTTTTGGATCAAATTACCAAATCGGCCTTTATTATACAGTACAAACAACAATACCAATAATAAATAATTGGAACGTAAGGATATTCTTGGAATTCCAAAACCTGGTCGAAACCAATACAATAATAAGTAAGCCATCCAGCATTACTCCCAGCTGCGACCACAGGCTCGGGGGCGCCTCTATTTCACCGACCCCCAGGGATCCCACCATGAAGAGTCCCAAAATCTGCCAGGCAATTAGCCAAAATCCAAAAACATAAAGGAGGGGGTTACCATTCACCCAATGAACAACCTCTCACCACAGTTTTTCCCCCTATTCACTTTTATCTTGATCTTATTAATCCTGTCCACTGACCAAGCAGCGCAACTAGTTTTTCTGGCACAATATCTGACCATACTAGTCTATTGGATAAGCTGTCCATAAACGCAAAAAACGGTGGCAGATGTCCCTAATCAAATCACTACATGGGCAAATCCCAGGATCATTTTCCTCCAAGTGCAGCACCAGTACATAGAGGGAACAATCTAACCAATCAAAATGGTGAAAATCTGGCAACCCATCACCAATTCATGCCTCAAACCGCAATCCACCTCCCTACTACTTCAGTCTTCGGAAAAGAAAAACCCAACTGATGCCCATTTTTTCCCCATTAAACCTCAACGCCTCCAATACTCCAAAGAATGCCCCAAAATTCACACTAGCTGTGATCCTCCTATTTTTTTTAATCACCTCATCTGGAAGTTCCCATTTTTCTGCTGTAGTTGATTCTGAAGGATTAAGAGGAGAACCTTTCCGCCTCCAACCCCAAAGATTCCAGGCAATTGCTTAAAACTGCCACCAACTGATACCGAGAAAGATAGACCCTTCATTGGCTTTAACAATGGGCCCAAATGATCCACCCCCCCAAGCCTAAATATCTTTTAAAACACTCCACCGAACATATTAGGGACCCCTTCTATGCCTCCAATATAACCCCTTTCCCTCTTCTAACTAGATGTGTTTTGGACCGATGTTCCCAAAAAAATTGACAGGCTCCTGATCCTGACCCAATACACCACCCTCTTTTACTGATGATGGAGACAGTAATTCCCCTATTCTCATGCCCCCCCCAAAAAATGACTATGATAAAAACAGCCATAATGTCTACTCGAACTGAGAATTCCACGCATGCACCACCCGTGCCCCCAATTCCTCCAAAAGTTTAATTAACCTGACCTACGAGTATCTGTACGGGTGAGCCCTTTCCTAAAAAACATTCAGTGCTTGACCCAACAGGAAATGCTTCGTAATATCTGGGAACCCCCTAATCTTACAACCAAATGCTATCCTCACCATAAAACGATTAACCTTTTAGCCGCCACCTGACTTGACAAGCAAAGCAATGCACCTATAAGTTCCTCCTCTGTCCCCACTTTGTCGAATTCCTGTCTCCAGTCCTCCCACTCTTTCCAAGCTGCTTCATATACTACCAATTTACTGTCTACCAGGAGAACCCAGCTCTCAAATCCCAGCTCCTAAGAGCTCCTCTGGCCAGTTGCAGCCCATGGACTGTACCTCTGACTCCAAAAAAACAGAAACAATCCCACTGCTGTTGATGCCGCCAAGCAATGCAAGCAAAAAACTCGGCCCCTGGGCATAAACCGATAAGCAAAATTAAGCTTCCCTAGCAATGACTGAAGTTCCTTCAACTGGATTTTTCTAACCCAGGCCACCCTTCAAACATCTGGGCGCAAAGCCACAATTTTTAGCTCGGGTAACCTGCACTCCAAACCCACAGTATTAATGGTAAAACCCAAAAGGTCACTGGTTCAAATCAAGGAGCAGCCATGAAGAAGATTTCCCAAAAAAAGAGAAATAGCATCATCCAGCTCATCGATAGTGGTCTCTCCTCAAGAAAATTGCCAAACTACATCATGTGAGACCATGATAGTTGGAAGAATATGAAATTAAGTCCGTCCATTCAAAACCCAAGAGTTGGATGCCCAGGAAATATATCGGAGTCAACAAGTTGGCTCTTCACAAGATCTATCTCTGGAGTGACAAACACGGCAGTAGAGGCGGCTTGTATGCTTCATAATAGTGAGATCACAGAAGTCCATGCAAGCACCATGCGATGCACGTTACACAAGTCTGGAATGGTGTCTCGAAAAAAAGCGAACAAGCCTTACCTTCAATATCATCATAAGAAGCACTGGCTCGGGTTTGCAAAAAAAGTACGAAAAATGGAAGATTGGAAACGGGTGACTTGGAGTAAGGAGATTAAGGGTCTGGGAATACAAATTAATTAAAATGTTTAACTCTGTGGACACAGGACTCACCCTGTCAAGAGGATTTATGACCCACTACAAAATCTGAGGAGTCTGTTCCAGAGACTGCTAGGGCACCATGCCTCTGATCCTACATGGATATTGGGACAATAAACCTTTCACACCACTAATCAAAGCTAATTAAGGATTCACTCTCTAAGCTCAGTGTTTGTTTATTTAAATGTCCTTTTATTATGCCATCCCTCTGCTCTGTGTATATATTTGTGTTTCTTCAGATATTTTGTCATACCATGCCTGATGAAGGGACCTGAGATGTCTCAAAAGCTTGCTTTGCATCATTATCATATTTTATTTTAGTTAGCCATTAAAAGGTATTACAACTACAAAATTATAATTTTGTTTCGCTGAGAACAATCAGTCATTTTTCAACTGGCTAACACAGTATCAAAACTTTTTCTCTTGTAACTGAAGCTGATTAAGAACATGCCCAGAAGGATCAGGCAATTTTGAAAGCCAAAGGTGGATTTAAAAAATACTAATATAGTAATAAAAATTAACTTTTTTATTTTTAGGAGCCAAAACAGTAACAATGCAGGGACATGACAAGAATCTGCAGAACTAATCATATGCTAAAATAGTTACATGTCAAATTTATGTATGGGATAGCCAAGATGATTGTCTATAAAATGAAGGTCGTCTCATGTTCACAGCTGTATTGGATGGTGAGATATGAAGCCTGAAAGTCAAAAGTTTCATAGTTTTTAAGGTTGAAGCTAGACTTAAGTCCATTGCCTAAGACCCGCAACACACATCCGTTTTATTTGTACGTGTGCGGTACGTATTTGCACGTACCAGAGACTCATACACACGGAGACCCATGTTATTCTACGGTAGATGGCACACACACGTAAAATCACACGGAACGTGTGTCCATGTGGTAAGTACGTGTGTGCGCTTTTCTGCACGGACAACATGTCCGTTTTTGGCCGGCAGCACGCAGGCACGGACCCGCTTTAGTCTATGGGTCCGTGCCTGCATGTACCGCACACGGAGTATGTCCGTGTTCAGCACGTTTCGTGCGTGTGCGTTTTCACACTAGCGATCTTATTTTTTGGGTTTTTTAAATTAAATTCAGTACACTTACCTTTTTTTTTCTGCTGTTCTCAGTCATACTTACATTGGCGCTCGTTTTTTTTCTTCCCCCGGCTCATACCGCTCCCCGATCACCAGCGCTGCGAGGAACAGCTGTGCAGAGAATACGTGGCAACAATTACTTTGAATATGCCGGCCGCTCATTAATCAATCTCGTATTCCCTGCTTTCCCCACCCACAGGCGCCTGTGATTGGTTGCAGTCAGACACGCCCCCCACGCTGAGTGACAGGTGTCTCACTGCACCCAATCACAGCAGCCGGTGGGCGTGTCTATAATGTGCAGTAAAATAAATAAATAAATAAAAAAAACGGCGTGCGGTCCCCCCCCAATTTTAATACCAGCCAGATAAAGCCATACGGCTGAAGGCTGGTATTCTCAGGATGGGGAGCTCCACGTTATGGGGAGCCCCCCAGCCTAACAATATCAGTCAGCAGCCGCCCAGAATTGCCGCATACATTATATGCGACAGTTCTGGGACTGTACCCAGCTCTTCCCGATTTGCCCTGGTGCATTGGCAAATCGGGGTAATAAGGAGTTTTTGGCAGCCCATAGCTGCCAATAAGTCCTAGATTAATCATGTCAGGCGTCTCCCCGAGAAACCTTCCATGATTAATCTGTAAATTACAGTAAATAAACACACACACACCCGAACAATATTAGAAAAAAAAAACACTAACAAATTGCCTTGTTCACCAATTTAATAAGCCCGAAAAAGCCCTCCATGTCCGGCGTACTCCAGGATGGTCCAGCATCGCATCCAGCTGTGCTGCATGAAGGTGACCGGAGCTGCAGAAGACACCGCCGCTCCTGTCAGCTCCACGCAGCTAATGAAGGGAATAGCGCGATCAGCTGAGCTGTCACTGAGGTTACTCGCAGCCAACGCTGAATACAGCTGATCGCGCTATTCCCTTCATTAGCTGCGTGGAGCTGTCAGGAGCCGCGGTGTCTTCTGCAGCTCCGGTCACCTTTATGCAGCAGAGCTGGATGCGACGCTAGACCATCCTGGAGTACGCCGGACATTGAGGGCTTTTTCGGGCTTATTAAATTGGTCATGATGAGGGAATTTGTTAGTGTTTTTTATTTCTAATAAAGGATTTTTTCAGGTGTGTGTGTGTTTATTTACTGTAATTTACAGATTAATCATGGAAGGTATCTCGGGGAGACGCCTGACATGATTAATCTAGGAGTTATTGGCAGCTATGGGCTGCCAAAAACTCCTTATTACCCCGATTTGCCAACGCACCAGGGCAAATCGGGAAGAGCCGGGTACAGTCCCAGAACTGTCGCATATAATGTATGCGGCAATTCTGGGCGGCTGCTGACTGATATTGTTAGGCTGGGGGGCTCCCCATAACGTGGAGCTCCCCATGCTGAGAATACCAGTCATCAGCCGTATGGCTTTATCTGGCTGGTATTAAAATTGGGGGGGACCGCACGCCGTTTTTTTAAATTATTTATTTATTTATTTTACTGCACAATATAGACACGCCCACCAGCTGCTGTAATTGGTTGCAGTGAGACAGCTGTCACTCAGCGTGGGGGGCGTGTTTGACTGCAACCAATCACAGGCGCCTGTGGGTGGGGAAAGCAGGGAATACGAGATTGATTAATGAGCGGCCGGCATATTCAAATGAATTGTTGCCGCGTATTCTCTGCACAGCTGTTCCTCGCCGCGCTGGTGTGGCGCCCTGGACAAGCCAGGGGCCACAGGTAACTACACCACCACACCCTACACCCCGATTAGGCACATCTAAGCCAGACACAAAACCCTTGTTGCCTTCCCCAGGGGCTGATATTCACACCAGGGGGTGGAGCCAGGCGGTTGGTCTCCACCCACCAAGGAGTTCACAGTCCTGGAGGAGGGAAAAGGAGCAGATTAGCTTGGACAGTGAAAGTGGAAGGAGGAAAAGTGATCAGTAGTGAAGTGGCAAGAGAGCAGACTGAAGTGAGTCCGGGTGTGTGGCCCGGACGGAGCAGCAAGGTTGGCAGACGGTGGTGACCGTCTGCAGGAGTGGCCTATCGGAGTTTGCCGTAAGGACCGTGGACGGGCGGTGGCCCGGCGGTACCGGACCGTTACACAAGGAGAAGCCAGCACCATTGGCAGGGGCTTTTCGGACCCCGGCAAGGCTAGGAGTCGCCGTGAATTTGCCAAATCCGTTAGTGAAGGGGACCTCCTGGGTTTCCAAACAGTCAAGTCACGACAGAAGGCAACCGTCCAACCGTGAAGGGGAGACACCGCCACCGCCAAGGGCAACCGTTTCCCAGGGCCGGCGCCTGCGGGCAAAAGGGGCTCCTCCGGCCCATATCCAAGTCGGGGAGCAGGTTACCGGTGGGAACCCATCGGAATCAACATAGAACATAGGTGCAGGGAGAGACAGTCATCACTAACCTACGGGGAAGAAACAACCGCAGCCGTCTGGGGGACCCGTCCATCCAGCCGTGTGTTTTACCGAGAACTGTGTCATCGTCTCAGGCTGAGTGAGTACCCCCGTGCCGTACGGCACAGCGCTGCCCCTGCGACCCTGAACCTCACCAGGCCCCGCAACCCGCCTGCCATCCAGCCCTACCCCATCACCGGGCCCTGGGACAACCAACCCCCTACCCACGGAGGGGAGAAATAACAACTCAGCTGCTCCCTGTCACCGCTCCCGGGATCCCCATTCAGAGCAGCGGTGGTGTCACCAAAATCACCACAACCGTGGGTGGCGTCACGGACAATATCCATAATCAACACCCCCACAACCAATCATCCCCCCTTTTCACTCACGGGTGAGGAGCGCCGCTCGAGTCCCCGGGATCCGGCCCACCGCTCGAGCCACCACCGAGCAGAAGTAGCAGCCGCAGCAGCAGCGGCAGCCGGACCCGAGCAGTGGGAGAGCGTAGCGTCCCCTCCTCTGCCCGCGACACTGGTGATCGGGGAGTGGTAAGTATGAGAGAGGGCTGCTCACTTCAGTCACTCGGGGGATTAGCGGTCACTGGTGAATCCTTCACAGGTGACTGCTAATCAGTACGCGGCACACAGACAGAGCCGCGGCATGACAATGAAGTCGGGTGAAGTTCACCCGAGTTCATTCTCATCGCGCAACTCTGTCTGCTGTCAGCCGACATGTATCAACGACATTGTGCAACACACAAACGGACATTCCACACGGACATTCCATGTACACATACACGGGCATTTTACACACAAACACGGACATTTTACACGTACACATGGCTCGCATACGCCATCACACGGATGCCATACGTACCGGAGAAACGCCCCAAAAAAACGGAACACGGACCCGAAAAACAGACCGTGTCACACGGACATTTTTTTTGCGGAAGTGTGTTTTAGGCCTAACATATTGATCCAGAGCAAGGCAAAAACCCCATGGGGCAGAAACTATAAACACCATATTAGAAGAAAATTACCACTCCACACTTCCCAACTCCACGTACGGCAATCAGACGAGTTCCCTGGATCAACGCCCCATCACAGAATCCAGAGACAATAACCAGTAATATTATATTTTTCCAGAAAGACATCCAGGCCTTTCTTAAATTTTAGTAATGAATCAACCATTACAGAGACTTCCATAGCCTCACTGCTCTTCAAGTTACAAACATTGTTACCCTTAGCTTGTCTCTGTATATAAGTCTGCACAAACAATCAACCACACCCACTTTGTCCCAACTCCCTTAATCTTTCGACCCCACAAAACCCACTCTTTACCATTTATTAATGTAACCCCTGCTTTCTCTACAACGTTGAGTCATGGGTCATTACGCTCATGGCTCTGCCAGGGGTTGTCTTTGTTTTTCCTTTTAGTGGTTAAGAAAGGTGTTAGTTACTCACACTCACATGGCTCCTCCCCCAAGGAACGTAAGTGACCTTCTTGTCAGTTTTTGATCTGCTTGAGCCATAATTCTGGAGACAGAACCCTGTATAGCAAATCCTTCTGAAAATCTTACAGCATAGAGATATAAATTAACTATACAACCCATTGACATGTCAGCCTCTGTTTTAATGTTACACGCTATGGAAGGTGTGTTTTTTGTGCAAACAAGCCTAAAACATGGACAACAGAAAAGTTAAAATTTTGTAACTTTTTTTTACTTTGTTTTATTAACTTTGTTTTTCACTTCCTACCAGTGTCAAGATCTCTGCACTTACAAAGACATAGAAAAATATTCCTTCTGCAGCTTCTACTAAGGCCTCTTTTACACATCAGTTTTTTGCCATTAGGCACAATCCGGTTTGTGCCTGATGCAATGGATCCGTCAGAGATAGTGTGAAAACTGATGCGACGGATCCGGTAAAAAAACGGATCCGTGTCATTTTTTCCCTTCAGGCCGAAGGTTATTTGCTATGGAGGAGAGAGAGAGAGATTTTTTGTGACCAGAAGTAAGTTCATACAACGTCTGGCCATGCCCAGAAACAAAAACGGATCCGTCGCCTGATTTCGTCATTTGCCGGATGATGACAGATCCAGTGACCATAGGCTTTCATTCTAAAAAAAGACGGACGGCACCGGATCCGTTGCCTTCCGGTTTTTCTCCGGTCACAAAAAAAGTTCCTTTAAACGTTCCTTCCGGCAGCCGCACACACACATTTTGCCGGATCCGGCACATGCCAGATGAAACGCGAGGCTATGTGGCACAATCCGCCGCTAATATAAGTCAATAGTGGCAGCACGGTGGCTCAGTGGTTAGCACTGCAGTCTTGCAGCGCTGGGGTCCTGTGTTCAAATCCCACCAAGGACACTATCTGCAAGGAGTTTGTATGTTCTCCCCGTGTTTGCGTGGGTTTCCTGCCACACACCAAAGACATACTGATAGGGAATTTAGATTGTGAGCCCCAATGGGGACAGTATTGCCAATGTATGTAAAGCGCTGTGGAATTAATAGCGCTATATAAATGAATAAATATTATTATAATGAGGGAAAAAACAGATCGGCAGCATCAGACGCCAGATCCATTTTATTCACAATTCGTCGGATTGTGCCTGATGGCAAAAAACTGATGTGTGGAAGAGGCCTAAGTAGTTTAGATTATTCCAGAGCTGGATTCACAGCCACAGAGCTCAGTAGTGCTATATAATGTCTTCCATACTGAAGCTGCTGTCTTCTGTGTGCCAGACAGAGAAAGATGCACACAATGTTATTCAAGTATTGCCTATGGAACTGACTGAGGCTCTCATCGATGCAAACACACGCTGACGTGCCCTGTGAGTCACTGCAGAATCTACTCACAATACAAAGCGATTAATAAAAATCAGCATGACATAGAAGAATTTGACCAGAATTCAAGATTTTAGCAGGATCTGAATCATTTAAATGGAAACTGTCAGACCAAACAAAGGCCTTGTGCCCACATTGCTTTTTTCCTGCTTTTTTCCTTGCTTCTTTTAATCAAATCAACAAAAGCAACAAAAAATCATCCCACCAAAGTCAATGAGAATCCTGACTTGCTGTGCACACGTTGCTTCTTTTTTCCTTGCTGTTTTTTTGCTGAAAAAAAGAAGCAGCGTGTCAATTGTTTCTGTGGTTTTTTCCTGCTTTTTTCACCCATTGACTTCAATGGAGTCAGTGAAAAACGCAGGAAACAACACGTTGCTTTATTTTTGTGTTTTTATGTGCACTTTTGATGTCACTGGGGCTCCCTGTAGCCATTTCCTCATCTTGCGGACATTACCGCGGGAGCTTGCTGCAGGGAAATCCGGTGACATAGGTGCCCTGGTCTGTGAGGCGATCCATACATTAGTAACCTGGGGTCATCATGATGACGACCCAGGGTTACCATGAGAGCGATCGGGTCCTTGTAATCGCATTACAGCACCTGATCACCAGGGAGTGGTAAGCGATTCCTCTCCCTGCCTCTAAATGCTGCGATCGCACTGATCGCAGCATTTAGGGGGTTAAACTGCCGGTAGCAGCGTAGGCACTGCTTCTGGCAGCGAGAGCCAGGTCCCTGGTGGCCCGGCAGCGACTGTGGGGGTATATCACCTGAACCCGCGCGATCGCCATGAATAAAAAACACACTGAAAAAAGCATTTGAAAAAACGCACAAACGCAATAAAAAATGCACGTTGTTTTCAGGTCTTCTTTTCCTACCAAACCATGCGTTTTGTATGTGTAGATTATCTGCACATAAAAACGCAACGCAGCCTTACAGTATAAACTTACAGCCTTCAAGGCATTCATAAAGTGGCTATATCCCGTACAAGGCTATGTGCTTCATTTAAATTGCCCGTTTGGGCTAAAACATCCCTCTAAGAGGCAAATTCCCTTCTCTCAAGTAGTTTTGGATCATCTCATCATATTAGAGATAATAAATATGTTAGTTGCACCTGGTAAGGTGGATCTACCGAGCACAAGGTCCGCGTGGGCGCATGGGTCATGGGCATTGGTGCAGTTGGCACGTGAGGCATATTGGAATTGGGGAGTAATGGTACTGGAAGTGCAGGCAGGAAGGAGGCCAGTAGAAGAGATACTAAAAACCGCAGACAGGCAGGAGGCTGGTATCAGAGGTACCAGAAGCCGCATGCAGACACGAGATGTGCTGGAGACCGCAGACAGGTAGCAGATGTACTAGAGGTCACAGGCAGGTAGCAGAGGTAATTGAAGCCACAGGAACGTAGCAGAGGTCCTGGAGACGGTAGATAGGTAGTATGGGTCGTGGAGATCTCAGGCAGGTAACAAAGGTTCTGGAGACGGCAGATAGGTAGTATGGATCCTGGAAACCTTAGACAGGTAACAGAGGTTCTGGAGACCTCAGATAGGTAGTATGGATCCTCGAGACCTCAGACAGGCAACAGAGGTTCCAGAGACTGCAGACAGGTAGTATGGGACCTGAAGACCTCAGACAGATAACACAGGTTCTGGAGACTGCAGATATGTAGTATGGGTCCTGGAGACCTCAGACAGGTAACAGAAGTTCTGGAGACCACAGATAGGTAGTATGGGTCCTGGAGACCGCAGACAGATAACAAAGGTTCTGGAGACCACTGACGGGTAGCAGAGGTCCTGGAGACCATAGATAGGTGGTATGGGTCCTGGAGACCACAGACAAGTAGCAGAGCTCCCAGAGACTGCAGCCAGGTAGTATGGGTCCTGGAGATCGCAGGCAGGTAGCAGAGGTACTGTAGATAGGTAGTATGGGACTGCAGACAGGTAACAAGGGTTTTGGAGACCACTGACAGGTAGCAGAGGTACTGGAAGCTACAGGCAGACAGGAATCAAGAACACTACAGTCATAATTACATAACACAGGTGTGTGTGGGTGAGCTTTGTATAGGTCCAGGTGTAGATAATCACATAGGATCAAGCAGGTCCATCTGCAACACCTGACGTGGAGAACAGCAAAATATATAACTACTAGAGATGACCGATGTTCGAGGTTCGCCAATTTCATCTTCGAGTGATTTTGGGGGGTGTTCGAGTCGTTCAACGAACTCGAACGATTTGGTAAAAGTTCGATAGTTCGAGTTACGTTCGAGAACGGTTTGATCAACAAAAAGCCTAGCTAGTTACTAGCTGGCTTTTCACTGTAATAGTGTGAGTCACTGTGAATCATGATATTATCAAAATTCAGCGTATAGTGTGCAGGGGGCACGGGGTTTAGATCAGTGCTGCTGCTGAGTGCTGAAAGAATGGCGATCGCCATTCCCCCCCCCCTAACCGCGCGTACAGTGGGGTGGGCCAGGCTGTCAGCAAATCACAGAGACACACACTGCAAAGTGGATTTTTGCCAGACAAGCAAGGGCATGTGTCATAGGCTGTGCATGTCACATGTCTTTGCTCTATAAGATCTGCCCATTTTCCCCGTCGCCGCCATTAGCTCTCTGCCGCGGGTGGGTGACAGTCACTGCTCCCGCTGCTGCTGCTGTGTGCGCTATAGCCATACAGTGCAATCTACACAGCGCTTTAGGGATTAGGGACTACTTTTAATTTCAGCCCTTTTCAGGGCTACATTACAGCTGTTCATAGGCATTGTTGCTAGGCAGGTCCGTGCCAACGCTGTTCAGGGCTTTAGATAACAGCGTCTGGCTACATCAGCATTTTTTCATTGGCAGGGATAGAAACTGAGGCTTCCTTTGCTGTCCTGCTACCTACAGCACCTGTGCATTCTACACACCTGCCCATTTTTGCTACGCTATTTTTATAGCAAACCGTGCTGTCACTTAGTGGCATCCAAAAAGTGTCTGCTATACTAACTTAGTGTCCCACTGATGCCAAGCAAGGTACACCACCTCTGCATTCTACCCTCATGTCCATTTTTGCAACGCTATTTTTATAGCAAACAGTGCTGACACTTAGTGGCATCCAAAAAGTGTCTGCTATACTAATTTAGTGTCCCACTGATGCCAAGCAAGGTACACCACCTCTGCATTCTACCCTCCTGCCCATTTTTGCTACGCTATTTTTATAGCAAACAGTGCTGCCAGTTTTAGGGCCATAGTTGCATTGTCAGGGATAGTCAGTGTTGGTTCTTCAGCTGTCAATAAAGCTAGACCACCTCTGCATTGTACACCACCTCTCCATTTTTGCTACGACATTTGAAGTGTCCAATCTGGTCACAAACAAAATGAGTGGCAAAAGGACAGATGCTGGTGGAAAGGGGAACAGGCGTGTTGGAAAGAGAAAAAAAAGTTTGTGTCCGTGGGGGAGGTGGTAAAGCTACAGTAGCATCTGCTGAAGAAAGGCCATCTTCAAGCAAAAGTAAGATGTCTACTACTTTCCGTGGACAATCCGATGTGCTCCCTTTTTTACAGAACAGAACTACTGTAACAAAGGTAGATGATGCACAAAAAAAGAACATGCTTGAATGGATCGCAAGTGCTCCAACAAGTGGCCTCTCCTCCACCTCAACTTCAACATCCAAAAACAACAGTCCTCAGAGTTGTCACCCCAATCGCACTTGCTTTCTCCCAGCTCTCAAGTATCCACCCGCCTTGCAGAGTATGGTGCAACAGAGATGGGTGAGTCTGCAGAGCTGTTCAGTCACACTATAGGCTGGGAATCAGAGGTCTGCTCCCAAGCTACAGTGAGTACAGACCAGGAAATGGTCTGCAGTGATGCCCAGAAGCTTTGTGACTCAGATTCAGGCCCTGATGTCGAAGTTTCTGAGCATAATGTAGACCCTCATTCACAAACTGTAACACCTCTTGGTGGAGACAATGAGGAACATACTGATGATGATGAGATGCAGATACCAGATTGGGATGACAACTTAACTATTCAATCAGGGCAGGAAGAGGTTAGGTCTGAGGGCGAGGGGAGTGCAAACACAACGGTTGATGATGAAGTTCTAGATCCCACTTACTGTCAACCCACAGTCAGGCACTCGAGGAGGTCAGCAGAGGTGGTGGAGGAGGATGAGACTGACGACGAGGTTAGCTTGCGCCTTCCTGGACAAAGACGGAGTACTGGCAGCACGTCAACAACTGTATCCTCAGCCACAACTCTGCCTCTGAGCACAAGTCGGGGTGGCTCTGCAGGTCGCATGGGCTCTAATAGTTGCATTACCTGGTCCTTTTTTGACATCGCAAAGGATCACCCAACTCATGTGATCTGTAGGCTTTGTCGCCAATCTGTAAGTAGAGGCCAAAAACTCACTAGTTTGACTACTTCGTCCATGAACCGTCACATGAATAACAAGCATAAGTCCCAGTGGGAAGCTCACTGTGCTACAATGTGTCCTAGTGGAGCGGGCCAACCACTGTCTGCCCCTTCATCTGCATCCGCGCGCTCTTCATCCTCTATGACTGTGGGGACAGTTGTCACACATGTTTTTCTATGCAGACCTTCCACCTATTTAACCACAGCAGGCAGTTTGCTTGGCAGGTCATCATCAGTTGTTTTTGGGGGGGGGAAACAGGTCTCTCAGACATCGAGAGCACCAACTTTGGATGAAGGCAATATCATGTCTCCGCCTGCACTTTCCTCACAGACCAGCAGTTTTCCAGGGACATCCTACTCCACACCATCTCCGCACAGCAGCCAGATCTCGGTCCCTCAGATGTAGACAATTAAAAGGCCATTTCCTCCGAACCATGACAAAGCTAAGAGGTTGACTTTCACCCTCTGCATCCTGTTGGCTACAGAAATGCTGCCTTTCTGCCTGGTGGACACAGAGGATTTTCGAGACTTTATGTCCATCGCAGTGCCCCAGTACCAGATGCCCAGTCGCCACTACTTCTCCAAGAGAGGTGTGCCTGCGCTACATCAGCATGTCGCACACAACATCACCGCTTCCTTGAGAAACTCTGTGTGTGACAGGGTGCATTTCACCACCGATACTTGGACCACTAAGCATGGACAAGGGCGTTACATGTCGCTGACTGGGCACTGGGTAACTATGGTGCGAGATGGAGAAGAATGCTGTACAAGTCTTGCCGTCCCCACGACTTGTGCGTCAATCCTCTGTATGTGGAAGTTCCTCCACTGCTTTTGCCTCCTCAACCTCATCTGGGTCCTCCACCTCCACCCCAAGTCTGCCTGGTCAGGCCACCCGCGTTTTAACTGCGCACAAGGAATCCTGCACACCTCCTTACTATGCTGGCAGCAGAGGTCAATGGCATCAGGCGGTCTTTACCTTGAAATGGCTGGGAAATAAGAGTCACACACTGAGGAGTTGTGGTCAGCTCTTGCGAGCGAGTTTAGTAAATGGTTGTCTCCACTCAACCTGCAGCCAGGGAAGGCCGTGTGCGACAATGCTGCAAACCTGGGTGCAGCCCTACGCTGGGGCAAGGTGACACACGTGCCTTGTATGGCTCACGTGTTGAACCTTGTTGTCCAGCAATTTTTAACCCACTATCCCGGCCTAGATGGGCTTCTGCACAGGGCACGGTCACTCTCTGCTCACTTCCGCCATTCAACCGGCGCAACTGACCGACTTGCATCGCTCCAGATGTCTTTCGGCCTGCCGGTCATCGCCTGAAATGCGATGTGCCGACACGCTGGAATTCGACTGTCCACATGTTGCAGCGACTGTGTAAGCACCACCGAGCCCTGGTGCAATACGTTATGACGTATAGCCTGGGCCAATGAGATGCAGAGGTGGGGCAGATCACTCTGCTGGAGTGGTCTCAGATCAAGGACCTATGCACCCTTCTGCACAGTTTCGACATGGCGACGAATATGTTTAGCGCTGACAATGCCATTATCAGCATGACAATTCCAGTCATTTACATGCTGGAGAATACTCTAAACACTATTCGGAGTCAGGGGGTGGGACAAGAGGAAGGGGAGGAAGTACAGGAGGATTCATATGCGCAAGGGATACCAACATCTACAAGGTCCAGACGTTCAGCATCACCAAGGCGGCAGGCATGGGACGGTGGGTGAGAGGGATTAACAAGGGTGCATGGTAGCAGCCAAAATGTTGAGGAAGGTGCAGGAGACCAGGAAGAAATGGAGGACAAACTGTCGATGGGCATGGAAGACTCAGCAGATGAGGGAGACCTTGGTCAAATTTCGGTTGAACGAGGTTGGGGGGAGATGTCAGAAGAAGGAAGCACGGTTATCACCTCGCCGACACAAACACAGCAAGGACTTGTTCCGCATGGATGCACTAGACACATGAGCGCCTTCTTGCTGCACTACCTACAACAAGACCCACGGATTGTCCGAATTTGAAGTAATGATGACTACTGGGTTGCCACACTATTAGATCCCCCGTACAAGTCAAAATTTGGCGAAATAATTCCAGCCATAGAAAGGGACGCACGTATGCAGAAGCTGTTACTCGATCTTAGCTCGGCTTTTCCACCAAACACCAGTCGTGCACGGAGTGAATCTCCCAGTTGTAACTTGACAAGCATGGGACTGTCTCGTTATCATCAGTCTACCCGTACCAGTGGCACCGTATCTGGTGCTGGTAACAGCAATTTTATGGAATCGGTTCATAATTTTTTTAGACCATCCAATGCAAGGCCACCAGAGACAACAAGTCTGACACATAGTCAACGTCTGGAGAGGATGATACAGGAGTGTCTCCAAATAAACATCGATGCCATGACTTTGCAACTGGAGCCTTGCTCATTTTGGGCTTCAAATCTTGAAAAATCTTGTCGTTTCCCGCAGCCAGCGTTGTCTCTGAACGTGTCTTCAGTGCTGCTGGGTGTGTGCTGACAGATAAGCGCACGCGTCTGTCCAGTGACAATGTGGACAGACTAACGTTCATCAAGATGAACAAGTCATGGATCCGCAAGGACTTTACTACCCCGGTGTCATCCTGGGGAGAGTAAAGGCTGGCGTATTTTTGAATGTGCTTGATGCTAATCAACACATCCAGTTTGCAACTGGGGCACAAGTGATGCCACTGATGGGGTGTCTGTGTGGCCCAATTTTTGGATAAAAGGGAGACTCTGCTTGCAGTCCCCTTGCGGTGTTTTACATGATTTTAGAAGGGCATAACATGCCTATATCTGTGTCTCCTCCTCTTTTTACTCGTCCAGGTCATTTGTTTTTGCATGAGTATATGTCCTTGTCACTTTCCCATGTGTTTGTGGTGTCTTGGGAGTTGTTTGTCACCTTTTGGACACCTTTGAGGGTGTTTTCTGTGTTTTTATGTGTTTGTGTTTGCCTCCCATTGTTTTCAAAGGGGTTTGAGTAGTTCGTCGAACGGTTCGTCGAACGTTCGTCGAACGGGGCCTCCGTTTGATGAACCGAACTCGAACGCCAGGGGGGTGGCTCATCTCTAATAACTACAGATAATTGGGCCTTCTTAATCAAATTAACTAGAAAGGTTTTGTACATTGTATGGTTCCCTTCAACATTTGGAGCACCCAAACTCAAAGTAGTTAGACCCCTTTGTGAGACCACCCCTTCGCAGAGATTAAATCCATCTATGTTGAATGTATTAGAGCCTTTTGAGAGCAACACTCCCTACTAAACCATTTTTATTGCAATTTTAGTTGACAGTCTCAACAAGGTTTCATTGTACCCAAGGAGTGGGCAGTGCCTCCGATATGTGTCCTATCATGATTAATTCCCTCTTTTTGGTATCAGCATATGCTTCACCGACCTTTCTGGGTTCTTGGGACACAATGGATTGCCCAATCTGCCAATGTTTTGAATCATACTCATGGAATCCAGTGGCCTAAGATCTACAGATTTAGCAGGAAAAATCAAGTCTCCTAAAATATTTTCACCAGTTGTATTCTAGTTGGCAAAGTTGAATATGCTTATTAATTTGGACAATGGCAATGGGTCCATGACATGGTGTGTCCACCCAATATTCTTATTGTAATGCTGCGTCCCTGCCTCTCGACTTTTGCAGGGATGCACATTGACTCACCACCGCGGCGGGCTCCCATGCTGCCCTATGTCTCTGCTCGCTCCTCCACATGGGTTCCTCTGCCACCCGCCTTCCAGAGTCTGTGGGCACATCAAAGGACCTCCGGGAGCACTCCTAGGGAGTGCGCGCTCGCTGGTGCCCCTCTCTTAAAGGGACAGCGTTTCACTCCTGGGAAGTGTCTCTCGGCCTATCGCTGAGAGGCACTGGGTATTTAGGGCAATCTCCCAGTAGTGGAGTTGCCTGTTCAACACCATAGTTCCTGTTAGTCAGTTTGTTCTGTGTAGTCAGTTATCAGGTCCCGTGTCTATTCTGGTCCTGTTCCGTCCTATTCCTGCCTGTCCCATCTGGTACATTCTCGTACTGGTCCTTTCCTGCCCACACCTGGATCCCAGCCCATCCTGCCTGTTGGCACCTGGTTCCAGCCTGTCCTGCTCCTACCTGGCTACCAGCCGATCCTGCCTGTTGCCACCTGGGTCCAGCCTGTCCTGCCTGTACCTGGTTCCCAGCCCGCCCTGCCTGTTGGCACCTGAGTACAGCCTGTCCTGCCCTTACCTGGCTACAAGCCCGTCCTGCCTGTTGACACCTGGTTCCTGTCCCGTCCTGCCTGTACCTGGGCTCTACCTGCCCTGTAGGTACTACAGACTCTGCCTGCCCGTCCTGCCATGGTTGTGTGATTGGCCTTGTTAGTGACTTTGCCTGTCTGTCCTGCCTTGTTGGTGCTTGAGACTCTGCCTGTCCGTCTGATTGTGCTACCTGCTTTGAGCCACCCTGCTGGTCCCACTCTGCACGTGAGTCTCTGTCCTGCCTGCTCCTGTGTCCACCCCTGTTCTGGGTGACAGCTAGTACAGTCCGGGTCCTCTACTCCACCTTAGGGTAGGCCCGAGGTTGCCCTGTGGCCCAGTGGGTCCACTTCACCTCACCGCAGTACCATTACCCAGCAGCGAGTGTGACACCTATGATCCCAAGTTTGGCACGAACAGCATTGTTAGAATATGATAAAATAAACTAGCGGATATGAAGGAGTGAGGGGGCATGTGGTTGAGGTGCAAGGTTTTTTTAACGGCTTGTAAATTATTGACTTAAGCAGGCGACATTCTGTGTAGCATTCTAATATTTACAGGAAAGTGACAACCACAGTGATATCCCCAGGAAATGAGATACTAAGAAGATTACTATGTATAATTGTAACATGCGCTGATGATGCAGATAATTTTATCGGAATCTTCCACCGCTGCAAAATTCACTTCGGCCGTGCCCATGTAGGAAGAAGAAAAGATGAAAACTGATAGATACTGGTGTTAATTATGAAATGTTAGCAGTACCCATACAGGGATTCACTGGTGGACACAGACAGAAAAGGGCCCTGTGCAAGCACAGTATATGGACCCTTTGCAATCCAAAAGCTCATCAAAATGCACAATGCCACCTGTTTTGGAGGTGGTAATGGGCCCCCAACTTCTTGGGCCCCTGAGGCTGCACCAATGATATGTCCATCCCTGAAGGGATTTGTGCTGCCCCCGTGCCAGCAGCCGGTCGCTGCTCAAACCCGGACCTTCAGGGGTGGTGGCTCGAGGGTGTCCGGACCCGGGGGTTTCGCGGACATGCCGAATAAAATGGGCGACGTAGATGTACGGGCTGGGCCGTAATAGGTTTGTGACACCACCCACGTTGTGTGGTGAGGTGGGACACCACCGCTGCTGTTACGGGGCACCCGGGGGAGATGTTGTGCAGCAAGATGTTAACCCCTCCGTGGGCAGGAATGGTGGCCCCGGGACCCGATGGCTCTGGTGCAGCGGGAATGACGACTGCAGAGGGTGCTGCTGTACTCACTGTTAGTAAAATACACAAGTCTCTGGTAAACCAAGGTGGTGGTGGCCGGTGCCGCGGCCGGTTGCGTTCGGGATCCCCCACTCAGCTGGTGGTCTCTATCCTTTTACTGAACCGTTGTGTAAGGTGGACTCTCCCAGTATAAAACTCAGGAGTCCGCTCCAGGCTGGATGTGGCCTAAGGAGCCGGGCCCGCAGACGCTGGCCTGTGGGATCTATGGGCCTTGGCGGTGACCTCTTATACCTAATCGGTGGGCTGTTGTCTTCTATGAGGGACTTTGGGTGGGACAGGACCTCTAGTCCTGGCCTCAATCAGTTAATTAACCAGTTCCACTTGTTTCTGGTTCCTGGCTTCAGGGTCCGAGTACCCCCCTTTGTGCTACGGTTTCCGGGTCGGTTCCCCAGGTCGGTACCGGCGGGCTACGACCCTGGCCCGGTCCACCTCGGTTCCACCGAGCCGTCTTCCTGTCTCCTGCTGACGGAGACCACCGTCTGCCTCCTAGCCAAGGCACCAGGGCTCCTACCCTGGCACCGCTCAACTTGGACATTACTGCTGGAGCTACCCCTAGCTCCAGTCCACACTCCTCTCCAACCTGAACTCAAAGCTTAACTGAACTTGACTGCTTGCTTTCCCGCCCCTGGGCTGTCTGGACCCCTGGGTGGGCGTGTCCCAACCACCTGGTCACGCACACTGGTGTGTCTATCTTTCCCTAAGGGAGGTGACTAGGGTTTACTGGTTGGCTGTGTGTTTCCTAATGAGGGAAGGTGTTATACAGGGGCCTATTCTTGACTACCTGGTTTTGCCAGGGCGTCACAGATTCACATGAGAAACAACTCGAGATTATCTGCTATTTGCACCCCAAACGCACAAAAGCAGTCATAGAAAAGAGAAAAGGACCTTCCCCAAACTATTCTCTCAAAGAGTAGAGTAAATGTAGCGGGGAAAACATACCTCGCCACTCACCTGTCCTGTCGTAGTGCCCCAACCAGTCCTTTGCACAGTCTCTCCGATACTGCACATGGACATTATTTTTGGCTCTTTCATCAACTACACAAAACATCTGGGTTTCTACCTCTGACGAGACGTCAGCACTTAGTGCTGATTAGGCCACGGCATTGAAGTGTAGGTGTAGCGAGAGCCAAAGAAAATTTCAAATACATGGTGCCAGAAGGAGCTGCACAGAGGACCAGAAGGGGAGCTCCGATGGTGGTTGTAACAGCATGTCCCTCCCCCGCCTGTGCTCATGGTGTAAGGGTACCTTCACACTTAGCGATGCAGCAGCGATCCGACCAGCGATCTGACCTGGTCAGGATCGCTGCTGCATCGCTACATGGTCGCTGGTGAGCTGTCAAACAGGCAGATCTCACCAGCGACCAGTGAACAGCCCCCAGCCAGCAGCGACGTGCAAGCGACGCTGCGCTTGCACGGAGCCGCCGTCTGGAAGCTGCGGAGACTGGTAACTAAGGTAAACATCGGGTATGGTTACCCGATGTTTACATTAGTTACCAGTGTGAGCAGGGAGCAGGGAGCCGCGCACACTGAGCGCTGGCTCCTTGCTCTCCTAGCTACAGTACACATCGGGTTAATTAACCCGATGTGTAATGCAGCTACATGTGCAGAGAGCAGGGAGCCGCGCACACTGCTTAGCGCTGGCTCCTTGCTCTCCTAGCTGCTGTACACATCGGGTTAATTAACCCGATGTGTACAGCAGCTACATGTGCAGAGAGCCGGAGCCGGCACTGGCAGCGTGAGAGCTGCAGAGGCTGGTAACTAAGGTAAATATCGGGTAACCACCTTGGTTACCCGATGTTTATCTTGGATACAGCTTACCTCAGCTGTCAGACGCCGGCTCCTGCTCCCTGCTCGCTTCATTTGTCGCTCTCTTGCTGTCACACACAGCGATCTGTGTGTCACAGCAGGAGAGCGGCTTTGAAGAAAACGAACCAGGGCTGTGTGTAACGAGCAGCGATCTCGCAGCAGGGGCCAGATCGCTGCTCATTGTCACACACAGCGAGATCGCTAATGAGGTCACTGCTGCGTCACAAAAAGCGTGACTCAGCAGCGATCTCGGCAGCGAGCTCGCTGTGTGTGAAGCACCCCTAAGAGTCTGTCTCTCCTTGACTGTCCTGTATGTACTACTGGTGGGGGATTGTTCATTCTTCTCAGCATGGGACTTCTCCAGTCAGCAACTGTGTAAAGAGAACAAAGCCAGAAGTCTAAAGTCCATTCATGTATCAAGTGTCCAGGCGGAGTTGGACACTTCTGCCCACCTTAGGGGCTGATCCCAGGAGAGAAGAACAATGAGACCCATGTTAGGTTAGTTAGTTGGATCTCAGCTGGAGAAGGACTAAGATATATAGCTCCTCCGCCTCTATTGGTCGGCTACCGTGTGACGTCGCTGTGACGCCGAACGTCCCTCCCACTCCAGGAAGTGGATGTTTGCCGCCCACATCGAGGTCGTGTGGAAGGGCAAGTACGTGTGACGGCAAATAATCGTTTGTGCGACACGGTCAACAAATTGAACGTGTTGCACATACGATGGAGGCGTGTCACATCGCATACGATATTGTATGTTTAATTGTACGGTGTAAAGCAGGTTTTAGTAAAGCCCCTCCCTCTAAAGGGTAAGCCCGAGTCCCCCCTGTGGTCCATTGAGCTCACTCCTGCTCACTGCCTTACCATCTCCTCCGGCGAGTGTTACAGTTATGAGCTTGTTTTTGAGGGGATGGATTTGATACAAGACATTTTGGACAATTGTAGCGTTGTTGAAGGCCCTTTTCTGTTCCCCGTGACTGTGCCCGATGCACAGGGTCCATATAGACATGGTTGGGGGAGTTTGGTGTGGAGAAAGTGTACCGCCCCGCGGGCTCGGCTGCGACCGCCGAGCCGCTCGGATCCGTGCTCGCACTACGGGTGGTGGCTCGAGCCTCTCACGGACCCGGGGGTCACGTCGCTCTGCAAGGGAGTTGGTGCTACACGCGGGGATTTGGGTGTTTGGTTTGAAATGATAGTTCGTGATGCCACCAACGGGTTGTGGTGATTGTAGACACCACCGCTGCGGTGAAGGTATGGGGACCCCCGGGAGCGGTGTAGTAGCGTAGCTAGGTGTTGACCCCTCCGTGGGTAGGGGATGTTGGTCCCGGGGTCCGGCGGGCCGGGGCCCTGGTGCAGGGTATAGTGTTGCGGTGCAGCGCGGCGCGGTGCCTGATGGCACTGGTGTACTCACTCTGACAGAAGACACTGGTGTCACTAGTAAACCAAACGGAGTGATGAACGGGGCCCGCAGCCGGCTGCAGCTTTTCCCAGATTAGGTTGGTGGTGTCCGCCTTTCTCCTGCTCCTCTGTGTATGAATCTTGACTCCTGTGCCTAGACACCGGTAGTCCGCTCCCCGACATGTATCTGTCGTAGGAGCCCGTTTGCCCGCAGACGCTGGCCCTTTGGATCTCTTGCCCTTGGCGGTGGCACTTATCCGCAATGGTTGGGCTGTTGCCTTCAATCGGGACTTAGGTGGGAATAAACCCCTGAGGTCCAGACCGCAATCAGTTAATTTGACTATGTTGGTGGCTTCTAGCCTAGTTTGGGGTCTGAGTACCCTGCCTGGTGCTCCGGTATCCAGTTGGCTCCCCGGTTCAGTTCCGGCGGGCCACTACCCTGTCCCGGTCCCTTACGGTTCCACCGGTCGTTTTCCCGGTCTCCTGCAGGCGGCCACTACCGTCTGCCTCCTTGCCAGTGGTGACTGGGCTACGACCCAGCCACCTGGTAGTCTCTGGGCAGCCTAGACACAGGACTGCCCGTGAACTTGAACTTGACTCTTCCAGAGCCTGAGCTAGACTACTTGGGTTCCCGCCTCCAGGCCTGTGAACTCCTCGGTGGGTGGAGCCAACTGCCTGACCCCACCCCCCCTGGTGTGGACATCAAACCTGGAGGGTGGTGACAAGGCTTTTAAGTTTGACTGATGTTACCTAACTGGGAAGGGGGGTGTACTGTTGTTGTGTGTCTACCTGGGACGACCTGGATAGTCCAGGGCGTCACAGAAGTTGACTTCACAAAGATTCTTCTAGATAAAGGGGCAAAACTTCCCACAGACACACTCCAAAATCTTGCAAAAAACCTAGAAAAAAAAATGCTATAGCTGTGTAACGAGGCGAACAACTCTCACTGTGTTGTGGCTGAAAAAGACATGGAGACTGACATTACACAGGATGGTGCTGCCACCTTGTGGACAAGTGCTGAAATTGCTCGAGGGGCGGACGCTGTAAAATCTGATCCCCCTCCCACAGGGACTGGTTGGACAGGAAAAAAGTGCGGGAAAAAAGACACTGAGCTACTGGAGCTGTACCTGAACAGACCTGCCTCGGACTGCCCTCATCGCTGACGTGTGAGGGATTGCCAGAACTGCTGCAGAGGTGATCCTGGATTCAAGGGACCTCTGGACCATCTCCTTCCTCCATAACAAGAGACTGTATGCTAGTCCTCTGGTGAGAGGGCTGAAGATTTCCCCATCTCTGCTCCTTGGAGTCGCCGCTGTTTACCCAGAGTCCAGGCCTGCTACGTGGGAGCCCTCCCTTCTTGTGTTTTGGACTGGTAATATAACCCATAGGGCAAGTCAGGGACAGAATTCTTGTTTGCTGTTTTTTTTGTGTTCTGTGCCATGTGTCCGAAGTTAGAGACTCGGATAGCAAACCCTGATTATGTGTGCTGCTAAGCCAGCTGCATGTGTTATTGAAATGTTTACCAGTAAAGAAATGTACCCTTACATAAAATCTGAGCGTGGGGATTTTGTTGGCGCAGATTATGGGTACTCAGCCGCGGTCAGACCTGCGGCCACTTCATCTGGCGTAGTCGGCAGGATCTGTGACCAGCAAAATCCCCTTCCGGTGGTAGCTTATAGTCAGACAGCTCCTCCGGCGTCTATTGTAAATCAAGTGAGAAAGTTTAATGGACGGAATTACCCTGTACCTGAATGGGCGGAACAACTTAGGATAGTTGGGGAAATGTATAATGTTGATCCTAAGACCTTAGCAGAAATGGCTATGCTGACGCTGGAGGGGGAGGCATGGACGACGGTCAGACTGGAGACGGTTAGGGGCCAGCGTACATTAGATGACTTGGTGCGGGTGCTAGAGAACACCTATGGGCCGACCAGATACCTGGGAACACTGCGCTACATGTTCTTCCAGCGTACACAGCTCGAGTGGGAGGACATTCCCCGATATGCGAACGCCCTCCAAGTACTGCTGGAACAAGCCTGCAAAAATGGAGAAAATCTAGCTTTTACATCCTCCCGCGACCTGGTGCTGAGGGACCAATTCATAATAGGACTGAGAGATCCGTATCTCAACCGCTCATTGCAGGACTTACTCCGGATAAATCCAGCCCTTACGTTTGCTGAGGTTAAACAAGAAGCCATAGAACGTTCTAGGGGACCTGTTATGGGAACAGAGACTTATACCGCTACTTGGAGATCCATGTACAGTACAAATACTCCGAACAGCGACACGGAGGAACTGAAGCAGATGGTGGCGGATTTACAGAAGCAGGTGCTGCAGCTCACATTAGACCAACAGGCGGATAGGCAAGTGAGACGGCAACCTAGCCGGCCTATGGGAAAGTGCTGAACATGTGGTGACCCCCATCACAGAGCAAACCGTTGCCCCCAGAACTCCTTCCAACCCGACCCGCAGCCGTTCCATCGAATGGACTCTCAAACACCCCAGCAAGCGGAGTTTCACTCGAAACAGCGGATGGAACCCCAGGCCTATTCACTAGAACCGCCAAGCCGTGCCTCTCAACAGCGGGCACCTTTAAACTAGACACCCCGGCTGAGGAGGCGCACTCGACCGGGAAGACCACGGAGAAAAGGAGCCAACAAAGGAGCAAGCTTGCATCAAACAGCCCTACACTGAAAGTAATGCTAGAGGGGGTTGCCGTGCAAGGACTAATGGATACTGGATCCCAGGTGTCCACCATCTCAGAACAGTTTTACGAGAAATATCTACAACCACGGGCTGCTTGTGACCCGAGTACCGTCATCAAGATCAAAGCGGCCAATAACCTACCCCTTCCAGTAACGGGAGTAGCTTGGATGAGCACCGAAATGTGTGGACAGGACCTCGGGAAGAGGGGGATAATCGTGGTCAAAGAAGGCTTCGGTTCGGAAACGCCCATGATTATTGGGATGAACATTCTGAAAAACCTGGACCTGGTATTGTTTACCAAGCGGGGACCCAAGTACTGGCAGGAAGTTACCACACACGGGGCCACCCGCCGAGCATTCCAAAGAGTGGTTCGGGCCTGCAGCCTACAGCAAATGGCAGAGGAACAACGGCCCATAGCCACTATCACCGTGCCTCGCCACACTAGGATCACCTTACCGGCTGAAAAGGAGACAATTATCTCGCTACCCCTTAGCACCACAAGACCGCTTGAAGGCGTGGAGGTACTGATTGAGCCGCAAACCCCGAGAGAGGGAAAACTGAACCCATTAGTCGCTCGCACTCTGGCTGTCGTGAAGAGGGGAAGGATCCCTGTCCGTCTGAGCAATACGGCTAGTGTAGGCGTCGACCTAGAAGCGGGGACACAGCTCGCCAGAGTCTACGCCCTACCTACAGAGGTGAATCCCAGGGGCCCCCTCCAGTTTGCCCCATCGACAGAGGGAGACTGGACAGTGACTGTCTCCACCATGGCCACCACCACAGATGACACTGAAGCTGGAAAGGAGCTGCTAGAGAAGTGTCAGCTGGATACATCCCAATACTCTAAACAGGAAGTGTCACAGGTGGAAAAACTACTACAGGAACACCAGGCGTCCTTTGCCCGGCATGACACCGACTTTGGATGCACCACCAGTATCCAACATGAGATCCCTACGGGTAACGCTTCTCCTATCCGTGAGAGATACCGGCAGATACCACCCCAGCAATACCAAGAAGTGAAAAGCCTCCTGAATTCCATGCTCCATGCCGGAGTGGTACGAGAGAGCCAGTGCCCCTGGGCTGCACCGGTGGTAATAGTTAAAAAGAAAGACGGATCCCTGAGGTTCTGTGTGGACTACCGCCGCCTGAATGCTTGCACCACCCGGGACTCATACCCTTTGCCGAGGATCGAAGAATCCCTGACGGCTCTGAAGAAAGCCAAGTACTTTTCCTCCCTGGATCTGGCCAGCGGCTATTGGCAGGTACCCATGAGCGAAAAGGACAGAGAAAAGACCGCTTTCATCCTACCCATGGGCCTGTACGAGTTTGACAGGATGCCCTTCGGCCTGAACAACGCGCCGGGAATTTTCCAGAGGCTGATGGAGCGCTGCTTGGGAGACTTCAATTTCGACTTCACCCTCATCTACCTTGATGACATTGTGGTCTATTCAGCTACGTTCGAAGAACATCTACAGAAGCTGGGCCGCGTGTTCCAGAGGTTAAGGGAACATGGCTTGAAGTTGAAACCCAGCAAGTGCCGTCTTCTACAGCAGGAGATCGATTACCTGGGCCACAGGATCTCGGCCGAAGGTGTACAACCATTGCCGGAGAAAATAGCCGCCGTACGGGACTGGCCCCAGCTCACAACTGTCAAGGAGGTCAGGGCTTTCCTGGGACTGGCAGGCTACTACCGTCGGTTCGTCAAGAACTTCGCCCGGCTTGCTGCACCACTGCACGACCTGCTTCGAGGGACCACCAACAGTCCCAGAGGACGCCACATCAATTGGGGGCCTACCCAAGAAGAGTCCTTCCAAGCTCTAAAGGGTGCCTTGACGTCATCCCCCATCCTGGCATATGCAGATTACACCCTGCCCTTTCAATTACATACTGACGCCAGCCTACAGGGTCTGGGGGCAGTACTCTCACAGGTACAAGAAGGCAAGGAACGTGTTGTAGCCTATGCCAGTAGGTCCCTATATGAAGCTGAAAAGAATCCCACCAATTACAGTTCATTCCGGCTGGAGCTGTTGGCCTTGATGTGGGCAATGACTGAGAAATTTGCCGGATATCTGACGGGGACAGAAGTACTAGTCCTGACGGACAACAACCCTTTGGCCCACTTAGAAAATGCGAAACTTGGGGCTATGGAGCAGCGATGGATGGCTCGGCTCTCCAAGTTTAACTACAAAATTAAATATAGAGCTGGGGCTGAAAATCAGAATGTGGACAGCCTGTCCAGAAGGACATCCCCCTCGCCCACTAAGGACCGGGACGAAGAGCTGGAAGGAGACGAGATGCCTGACTTCGCAAGATTAGCCCGGCAGATGATGGATTGCCGCCAGTATGCTGTGGATGAGGCTGGCACTCCAGTAGGGTCCCCACTGTCCCCACAGGAATGGTGCAGAATCCAGGACCGGAATGCTGAATGTGCCCTACTCAAACAATGGGTGAAGCAGCAGCAGAAGCCGTCCTCTGACACGCGGTCACGACTATCCACCAGTACCCTGACCCTGCTCAGCCAATGGGATCATCTGATTCTGAGGGAAGGAGTGCTATACCGGAGGATCTTCCTATCCCACATGCTGGAGGAGTGCCTACAGGTTGTAGTGCCGGCCCAAATGGCCCGTGAGATGGTGGGAGAAGCACACAAGAGGAACGGCCACTTTGGAATAAACAAGACCTTCCGGTGGGTCCAACAGTCCATCTACTGTCCGGGACTCCGCAAGCTGGTTGAAGGTGTCTGCCAAGCCTGTCGCACCTGTGAGCTTTACAAGTCCGCTGAACAGCGTGCACCTGTCCAAACAGTTGAGACATCCCGGCCCCTTGAGCTGTTGATGGTGGACTACCTGTCGATTGGGACGGCGAGTGGTGGCTACCAATACTGTCTGGTTATGGTAGACCATTTCACAAAATTCGCACTTGCTGTTGCTACCAAAGATCAGACTGCCGAGTCAGCTGCGCGGGCCATCTGTCGACAGTTCATCCAGGTCTATGGGTGTCCGGAGAGGTTGCACTCTGATCAGGGGGCTTGTTTTGAAGGTCAAATTATCGAGGAGCTGCATCGGATGTATGGGATCCAGAAGTCCAGAACCACCCCTTACCACCCACAGGGGAATGGTGCGTGTGAGCGCTTTAACCGGACTCTACTCCAGTTGATCCGCACCTTAGCCGATGACAAGAAAGACCAATGGCCCCAATTCCTCCCGGATCTAGTGTGGGCCTACAACAATCAAGTCCACTCCGTGACGGGTTTTACCCCACACACCCTTCTCTTTGGCCGCCCAGGAAAAGGGGTCCACGACCTAAACCTGACCAGTCCTGAAAAAAATACCGGCGGTACCTATCCATCCTGGCTACACACTCATCGTCAGAAGATGGAAACTGTATACCGACTGGTAGGCCAACAAATCCGGGGCCAGAGACATGCTGACCCGCTCCCCGTACAGGAAGAACCCTTAGAAGTAGGACAGCTAGTCCTGGTTCGTATTAAGAAGCCTCAAGGAAAACTCCGAGCTAAGTGGGAAGCTGAAGTCTATCGGGTAGTTGAGCGCCCCTACCCTGATGGTCATGTGTACAGAGTCCGGGGCGAAGATAGCGGCAACTCTCGCACCTTGCACCGGAATATGTTGCGCCCCTGCCGATCCCAGCCTGACTCCCTGACCACAGTACCCGGTGAGGACGACACTGCTGACATGACTGACACCATTGACATTACTCAGCATAGTGACCTTGTTGACTCCGGGACTGGTTACCCGCCTGCGCAGACTGGCCCTCCCTCTAGGGAACTGACGGAGGTAGAGAGTGTAACCGGTGATAGAGTGGAGGGAAATCAACCTCTGCGGCGTACTACCCGCACCACTCCCGGGGTTCCTCCTGGGCAGTCTTATAGGGACCAGTATGTATGGCCCGCTTCTCAGCCTCCCCCTGCCACAGCCTCAGTCCTCGCTGCCCTGGAACCTGTAAATGTTGACAGGGACTGCCAACCTTTCAGTGGGGGGATATGTAACGAGGCGAACAACTCTCACTGTGTTGTGGCTGAAAAAGACATGGAGACTGACATTACACAGGATGGTGCTGCCACCTTGTGGACAAGTGCTGAAATTGCTCGAGGGGCGGACGCTGTAAAATCTGATCCCCCTCCCACAGGGACTGGTTGGACAGGAAAAAAGTGCGGGAAAAAAGACACTGAGCTACTGGAGCTGTACCTGAACAGACCTGCCTCGGACTGCCCTCATCGCTGACATGTGAGGGATTGCCAGAACTGCTGCAGAGGTGATCCTGGATTCAAGGGACCTCTGGACCATCTCCTTCCTCCATAACAAGAGACTGTATGCTAGTCCTCTGGCGAGAGGGCTGAAGATTTCCCCATCTCTGCTCCTTGGAGTCGCCGCTGTTTACCCGGAGTCCAGGCCTGCTACGTGGGAGCCCTCCCTCCTTGTGTTTTGGACTGGTAATGTAACCCATAGGGCAAGTCAGGGACAGAATTCTTGTTTACCATTGCTGATTTTTTTGTGTTCTGTGCCGTGTGTCCGAAGTTAGAGACTCGGATAGCAAACCCTGATTATGTGTGCTGCTAAGCCAGCTGCGTGTGTTATTGAAATGTTTACCAGTAAAGAAATGTACCCTTGCATAAAATCTGACCGTGGGGATTTTGTTGGCGCAGATTATGGGAACTCAGCCGCGGTCAGACCTGCGGCCACTTCAGCTGCACAGGAAGAAGGGACCAACTCCATATCAATGCCTAAGGATTTAGAATTTGCCATTAAGCATTTCAAATTTCCCCTTAAAAAAAATCCTCATAAGGCCACATTCATGTAAAAATTAAAAACATGATTTTTGAATGGGGGAATAAAAAAAGCAAAACACAAAAAGGCAACACCATAAAAGCCAATACTGCCGTAGAGTTAAGATGACATTATTGAGGAGGTCTGTGAGACGGGACCACCACTGCACATCACAACACAGAGTGTGAAGCAGTAAGGGAAATTATCATGGCCACATCCTGCTGGGTAAGGACACTCTGCAGTTTGCTCATCAATCAGTGACAGAGCCCCTGCGTTGTCAATCACACTCAGACAAACAGGCTAGACTGGGACACAAAAGCCACTATTTGTTCCTAAACCACTACCTTAACGTTAATCAGCCTATTCCTGGATTAGGACAAAGTACTTTGTCCTGTATATTTGTTTTTGTAAGCACGATAGCAAATAGTATTGCGTTTTTTTGTCTGTTTTATGTTTTAAAATAGGTCATCCATAAGGTATGATGGTGTATCTGCAAAATACAAGCCTTAAAGCGGAATTCCCATCTCCAAGATCCTATCCTGATATGTAGTAGGTGCAATAATAATATTAGCAAATACCTCAAATTAGAAATAGATTATAGTTTTCCTGATCAGCTGCATTGGGGAAAATAAGTATTTGATACATTACCAATTTTGCAAGCTTTCCCATGTACAAACAAGGTAGACATCTGTTATTTTTATCGCAGGTAGCTTCAACTGTGACAGAAGAATCCCCCCCAAAAATCCAGAAAATCACATTGCATGATTTGTAAATAATTAATTTACATTTTATTGCATTAAATAAGTATTTGATCACCGATCAACCAGCAAGAATTCTTGCTCTCACAGACCTGTTCTTTTTTTCTTTAAGAAGTCCTCCTGCTCTGCACTCATTACATGTATTAATTGCACCTGTTGGAACTCGTTACCTGTATAAAAGACACCTGTCCACACACTCAATCACACTCCAACCTCTCCACCATGGCCAAAACCAAAGAGCTGTCTAAGGACACAAAGGACAAAACTGTAGACTTTCACAAGATTGGGGTTGGCTATAGTACAATAGGCAAGCAGCTTGGTGAGAAGGCAACAACTGTTGACAAAATTATAAGAAAAAGTCAGAAACACAAGATGATTGCCAATTTTACTTTGTATATGGCTCCATGCAAGATCTCGCCTTGTGGGGTAAGGATAATTCTGAGGAAGGTTCAGAATCAGTCCAGGACATGGTCAATAACCTGAAAAAAGCTGGGACCACAGTCTGAAAGAATACCATTAATAACACACTACGTCATCATGGATTAAAATCCTGCAGGGCACAGAAGGTCCTCCTGCTCACGCCAGCACATGTCCAAACCCATTTGAAGTTCACCAATGACCATCTGGATGATCCAAAGGAGGTATTGGAAAAGGTCATGTGTTCAGATGAGACCAAAATAAAACTTTTTGGTATCAACCCCACTCGCCGTGTTTAGAGGAAGAAGAAGGATGAGCACAACCCCAAGAACACTGTCCCAACTGAGAAGCAAGGAGGTGGAAACATCATACTTTAGGGGTGCTTTTCTACAAAGGGGACAGGATAACTGCACCATTTTGAAAGGAGATGGATGGAGTCATGTATCACGAGATTTTGGCCAACAACTTCCTTCTCTCAGTAAGAACATTGAAGATGGGTCATGGCTGAGTCTCCAGTATGACAAAGACCCGAAACACACAGCCAGGACAACTAAGGAGCGGCTCCGTAAGAAGCATTTCAAAGTCCTGGAGTGGTCTAGCCAGTCTCCAGACCTGAACCCAATAGAAAATCTTTGGATGAGCTGAAAATCAATGTTGCCCAGTGACAGCCCCGAAACATGAAAGATCTAGAGAAGATCTGTACGGAGGAGTCGCCAAAATCCCTGCTGCAGTGTGGGCAAACCTGGGCAAGCACTACCAGAAACGTCTGACCTCTAACTACAAACAAAGGTTTCTACCAAATATTAAGTTCTGGTTTTCTATTTATCAAATACTTATTTAATTTAAAAATAATACAATGTGATTTTCTGGATATTTAGAGGGATTCTGTCTGTCACAGTTGAAGTGTAGCTTCGGTACAAATTACAGATCTCTCCATTCTGTGTAGGTGGGAAAACGTGCAAAATCAGCAGAGAATCAAACACTTATTTTCACCACTGCATGTCTCTTACCTCATGTGCAGGGCATTGCAGCTTAGGTATCCATATTTACATCCACTCATATAGTGACTGTTAGTTCATTGCTTGTTGTCATAATGATGGATACCTCAGCTGTAATGCCCTGCACATGAGGTAATAGACATGGCTATATTAGGAGAACTGTACTACATTTCTAATTGGAGGTATTTGATAATAATATTATTATTACACCTACTACATATTGGAATAGGATCTTGCTGATGGGAATAATCCTTTAAGAGAGACCATTAAGGCAGCAGGGTGGCTCAGTGGTTAGCACTGTTGCTGGGTTGAACATCTGCAAGGAGTTTGCATGCTCTCCTCATGTTTGCATGGGTTTCCTCCGGGTTCTTCCCACTCACCAAAGACACCAATAAGAAATGTAGATTGTGAGCCCCAGTGAGGAAAATTATAATTACACTAGAAGGTGGCCTGATTCTAACGCATCGGGTATTCTAGAACTTATTGTGTAGTTAATGTATGATTTTTGTTATAAATATGTTGCGGGCGGGGAGGAGGGTGTCAGCACACTACGCTCACCCCCTTCTGCTCGGGTCCGGCGGCCGCTGCTCAGTGGTGGCTCGAGCTGTAGGCCGGATCCCGTGGGTTCTCGAGCGGCACTCCTCGCCCGTGAGTGAAAAGGGGTTGGTGTTGTGGGGAAATAAAGTCTATTGTCCGTGACGCCACCCACGGTTGTGGTGATTGAGTGTGCACCACCGCTGCTCTATATGGGAATCCCGGGGATGGTGAGGCGGAGCAGCCAGTTGTTGTGTTGTCCCTCCGTGGGTAGGGGTTGGTGATCCCGGGGCCCAGTGAGGTGCAGGGGCGCAGGGGCAGCGCTGTGTCTTGCGGCACTGTGGTACTCACTCAGCCAGTAAACACGACACAGTTCTCGGTAAACAAACGGCTGGTTGGACGGGTCCCTCGGACGGTTCACGGTGCTGCGGTTCCCTGCAGTTAGCGGTGACGGTCTCTTCCCTGCACCTTTGAAATGTCTGTTTGGTAGCGATGGATTCCCACCGGTTACCCGCTCCCCGACTACAATCTGGGCCGGAGGAGCTCCACACTTTGCCCGCAGGCGCCGGCCCTGGGAAACTGGTGCCTTGGCGGTGTTTCCCCGTAGTGGTTGGACCTTTGCCGTCAATCAGAACTTGCTTGTTGGGAGACAGACGTCCCCTTCACTAACGGATTTGGCAATTTACGGCGACTCCAAGCCTTGCCGGGATCCGAAAGGCCCCTGCCCTGGTGCTGACTGCCCTTTGTATACTGCTCCAGACCCCCGGGCACACAGCCTCCGTGGTCCTTCCAGCAACCTCCAGACAGTCCCACTGCAGACCTTCACCGCCGTCTGCTGACCTTGCTGACTCCGTCTGGGCACACAGCCACAGACCAACTTCAGGCTTTCTGTCACTTCCACTGATGTTTTACTTCACTCTAGCTCCCTCCTGAGCTACACTCTGTTCACCTCCTACTCCTTCCTCTCCCTGGCTGAACTGCCTGCTCCTTCCTGCCTTCAGGGCTGTGAACTCCTTGGTGGGCGGACACCAACCGCCTGGCTCCACCCCCTGGTGTGAACACCAGCCCCTGGAGGAAGGCAACAAGGATTTTCAGGTTAGCTGGTGTACCTGCAGGGAATGTGGGGTGTGTGTGGTGTTGTGACCTGTGACCCCTGGCTTGCCCAGGGCGTCACATTCCCCCTTAGCAAAACGCAGACCGTCCTCGGGCTGCCCGTCCAACACCGGTTTTATTTTCCTTTTTCTTTTCTGTAAGCATAAAAGGGTATAACATGGTAAACGGTAAAATACATTTTTAATAATAACTCTTCCCAAAACGGGAGGCACATTTCTTTAACGTTGCAAACGGTTTACGGTTACGGTTTCCGCTCTCTCCCACCCAAGCAACCTGGCCCTGATGCTGCCCCTAAAGCCCAGGCAGCACCCCTTGACCCACAGTCCAGCACAAGTCACCCGAGCGGGATCTGTCCTTCCCCTCCAGAGGGTAGCCACCGGTTTCTTTGGTGGCTGGGCCCCAGCCTGCTCCGCTGAGGGCCCTCCCTCCAACCTGCCTCTCCGGAGGCGGCATTGCGGAAACGGTAACGGCAAACAACATATTTACAAGCCACTTAACGTTTGTGGGTGCCCTGCAAGTTCACGGGCTTGTCCATGGATAGTTCCCATGCAAAACTTTTAAACGGTCCCCACGGGGACAACGGTGCCGGCTCCGGCCGGTTCAATCACAAAGATAATCTGGTGACTTTCACAGTATCATCATTTTTCATCATTTCAAACTTTTAAACAAACAAACTGTGGTGGTCCCAACGGGGACTGGACAACGGTGCTCCGCTGCCCTACTCCAGGCCTTCAGCTCCATCCCCCTCCACCAGCATATCCAACATGCACTGACATGCCTGCGGTGACAGGGGCACCCGGTACCCATTTCCACCGGTACACGGGGCATGGACGACCACTGGGGCTCCTACATAGTGGGAACGCTCACTTGCTCTTTCAACTGCAACAGCGGACCCGGAGCTGGGGCAGGAGTCGTCATCTCTTATTCCTGCGTCAGGCGGGTTGCCGCCAGCTGCCGCAGCCTCCTGGCCTCCAGCATCCAACACTTCAGCCTCTTCTGCGGTAGCACGGAGCAGCGGATTAGGCGAGCTTACACTGAGGCGCCCCATAAGTAGCGGCAAGGGTGATGCATAGGCCGAGACTAGGCCGGGCCCCTCAGCCGCAGCGGCCGGTCCAGGCAGGACATAGAGACGTGGGTCACCATTCGGTTCTACTACATCCATTCCCCCTCCGTACCTCGGGGCAGTCGTAGTCAGCATCTCCACTTCGCTGGTCCACTGCTCCATCATCTGGAGGATTTGTTCCTGTTGACGCTGGTGGAACTGAATCACCCGGGCCCTCATCCAGGCCACGGTCCCGGGCTCAGGGTCTGGCACAGTCTCTACTGGGACTTCGGGCACCACGCTGTTAAGGGGCCGCGGTTCTAGCGGTTCCCCTTGGTGCACTTCAGGACCGTCTTGGACGTCTGCAGCCGGCTGGTCCGCCGGAGCGGCTGGGCAGGGTATCGCTACCGGTGGGGCAGGTAGCGGGCCTAATGGCGGGGCGGCAGCAACTATCACGGGTAGCGGGGAGAGAGGCAGGGTGAGCGCAAGCCGGCCGGGCCCCTCAGCTCCAACGGCCGATCCCTCAGGAATACAGGGGCGTGGGTCGCTTACCCGCTCCTCCAACTCCTCTTCAACCTCGCGTCTCCACATAGCAGCCACCACGTCCGCCATGTCGGTCTCCCACTCCTCCAGGAGGAGTTGCATATGAGCCTGCAGACGGTTATTCAGCGGGACGGTCCGGTCCCTCAACCACGTCGCCGTGCCGGGCGCGGGGGCTTCCTCGTTGGGAGTTGGGTTGTACATCTTGGCAATCGTGCCTTCCAGGAACCCAGTAAGTCTGCAGAGTCCTGGCGTCCCTGCTTTTATAGCCGCGGCTACATGCAGCTAGCCGCCATCGCGTCCCCCTTAGCTTCTTTCCGGCCACTCCCCTCTCGGGGCGGAGTTCTGGCCTTCGCGCCTCTGCTGCTCGAGAAGACGCTCGAGCGGGAACTTTTCGCGCCAAAGATGGCGACTTCTGGAAATTTTCAGCCGGATACCTCCGGCGGTCACAAGGCGCACCTCTACCCAACGGCAGAGCAGTAGGATCCTGTTCGTGACGCCAAGTTGTCGCGGGCAGGGAGGAGGGTGTCAGCACACTACGCTCACCCCCTTCTGCTCGGGTCCGGCGGCCGCTGCTCAGTGGTGGCTCGAGCTGTAGGCCGGATCCCGGGGGTTCTCGAGCGGCACTCCTCGCCCGTGAGTGAAAAGGGGTTGGTGTTGTGGGGAAATAAAGTCTATTGTCCGTGACGCCACCCACGGTTGTGGTGATTGAGTGTGCACCACCGCTGCTCTATATGGGAATCCCGGGGATGGTGAGGCGGAGCAGCCAGTTGTTGTGTTGTCCCTCCGTGGGTAGGGGTTGGTGATCCCGGGGCCCAGTGAGGTGCAGGGGCGCAGGGGCAGCGCTGTGCCTTGCGGCACTGAGGTACTCACTCAGCCAGTAAACACGACACAGTTCTCGGTAAACAAACGGCTGGTTGGACGGGTCCCTCGGACGGTTCACGGTGCTGCGGTTCCCTGCAGTTAGCGGTGACGGTCTCTTCCCTGCACATTTGAAATGTCTGTTTGGTAGCGATGGATTCCCACCGGTTACCCGCTCCCCGACTACAATCTGGGCCGGAGGAGCTCCACACTTTGCCCGCAGGCGCCGGCCCTGGGAAACTGGTGCCTTGGCGGTGGCGGTGTTTCCCCGTAGTGGTTGGACCTTTGCCGTCAATCAGGACTTGTGTGAAGCCCCACAGGTGTTGTGTCGGTGCATTACCTTCAGGGACTCCACTCGGCTGGATCTGGTCACAGGTAGGAGATCTTCTTCTTGTCGTGACGCCACTCTCAGTATTGCGGCCAGTAGGGACCGCCACTGCAGGTTGAGGGTCGCCTGGGGCTGATGGTATGTGCAGTTAGTTGGAATAGCCTCCTGAGAGTGAGGCAAGCCCCAGGGCCCGATGTAGGTGCGTAGTACCACAAGGCGCAGAATAACTCCACACAGGCAAAATGTCTTTCAGGGTTTTTACTCACTTCAGGTGGCAGGGTGAGTAACCCGGGCGTAGCTGGGATGAACCAGGCGGGAACCAGGTGTCCTTCAGGCTGACTTGTGAGGGTGACTACTAACTCGCCTTCCTTAGCCCTTGGTGGTTTGGGGTGACCCCGACTTTGAGTCCCTATGGGGGTCACCCAGGGAAGTTGCTGAAGCCTCACTCCCCTTCGTTTGCCGTGTGCTTGTTGCCTGGGCCAGATCACTCCAGCTTCTTGCCTCCTGTGAGCTATGGGCCCTAACTGTGGCTACGTGGCTGCGGCTTTTTTGTGGTGTTGTGGCGTGGGCTTTGAGAGCCCCACACCGGCAGGTTTAGCAAAAGAAAGCTGGATCTATCTCCGCTTCGGGATCTGCCGCCCGTTTGGGCCTGGTACTCTCTAGCAGTCTCCTTACTTCCCACTCCGTGCTCTCTCCTTAGCTGAAGATGGATTTCGGGTAGCACTCCTAGTTGACCGTTCTCCCCCGTCAGTAGCCACTGCGCGGGCGCTGTTAGACAGCAACAGCCCCACAGGTCTGCTCCTCACTGAGCCCTATGGAGTTCTGCTCTAACTGACTCACTGCCCCTCCTCTCCTGTTCTTGCCTACGCCACCTAGCAACCAGACTCTCTTACCACACCCCTTGAGAGGAGATGGAGGCTTTTGGCCCCCTCCACTATTCCAGTGAAGGTCAAGGCTTTTCCCCCTCCTGGGATCCCCAGGGGTCCTCTCATGGGTACATGTGTGAGAGCTGATTACTATGCGCCTGTGTACCACACCCCTGTCAGCCTTCTGGATTACCTGTATTGTACTGTCCCCAGCATGGGTGCAGTACTCAGTGGTGCCTGACCAGGTCAGGGGCGCCACATTCCCCCTTAGTTATCACCAGCACGTCCTCGGGCTGCAAGACAACATTTTAAAATGCATGCATAAAACATTAAAACATGTAAAACATTTTTAAAAGCACCAGGTACCATACATCACCACCCTCCACCCACAAGTCCGTTAACCCACCCAAAACCCTTTCACGTTGGCCGCGACTTCAGCCACTTCTGGCAGGATGTAGAGGCGGCTTTCATGGGCTGGTGGTTTCAGGGTATACCTGGCTTGGTGGATCCGCGCCTTCAGCCTCTTCTGGCAGGATGCAGAGGCGGCCTCCACAGTTGGTGCTGACCAGGTACCCTCTTTGTGGTGGAGAGCCAGGCCCCATAAACAGGCATGCTCTCTGGTCGCAGGTGAGCCAAGGCCCTATATACGGACGGGCTCCTCCTGGTTGCAGACGAGCCAAGCCCCTAAACAGGCTGACTCTGGTGGTGGTGGTGCCCTCTGGTGTAACTATTTACACTGCGAGAGTTTGTGGCTATAGCCAGTTCATAGCCTTAAGGTTTATGGTTTTCTCACAATAGTTTTTGTGGGCACATTCTTGAACTTTAAAACGTTGCAAAACAAACTTTCCAAACTTTAACTTTCTAACTGCTGAACTTCTTACTTTCCTTTACTCCTCCATACCAGGGCTTTGGCCTGTTGGGCTGCGGCACCTGCTGCTTTCTTGCTCTTTGTCGTCGTCTGAGGTAGTCTCATCTGTAGGTTCCTTGTCTTTTCTTTCTTGATCTTCATCTGTTTCCTTTGCTGCATCTGTTTCTTTATCTCTGTCTTTTCTTTCTTCTTTGGGACATGGTGCTACATCTAAGGCATACCAGCCTCTTTCTCCTTGGTGCATGGTAAACTGCACTGTGTCTCCCATTTTTAAGTTTCTGCCAGGGTGTCCTCTGGGCAAGTGGGCTCTCACATCCCTCCTATTAACGAAAATGCCCTCTTTCATACCTGGTGCCACAATAAAGCCGTATCCGCTTTTCAAGTTAAAGTCCTCCACAACTCCTCTACAAAGGGGTCCTCTGGCCTGGGCTTTGGCTCTTCTCAGGAACCTTTTCTCCTGTAGATCTCTGGCCGTGACTTCTCTCTGCTCTGGGGATGGCGGTGCAGGGGACAGCGTTGTTCTGTTGCGACGCCTTGTCTTGCGGCCTGAACTCTGCGTGGTACAGCTTGCAAGCTCCCAGGTGAGACTTTTAGGCAGATCTTCGTCAGCGGACGGTGTCAGGTCTTCCTCATCCCAACGGGAATAGGGCAACATCTCCGGCTCTGGGACTAGCACTGCTGCTGGCTCCTGAGTCAGCTCCTCAGTTTCCTGGCCTCCTCTCCCCCTTAGTTCTTCTTGGCACTCCTTTGGTGGCAGTGCTGGGGATGAGCTTTCTTCAGCAGGCCCAGGCGGGGGACTCTTTGGCGTGATTGCTGCAGGGGTTGCTGGAATCCTCTTGGGGGTGTGCGGAGGGAGCAGATACCGATCCACCATCTCTTGTGGGAACTGGGCCTCTAGGTCAGCCTTCAGCTTCCAGTATTCGGGGTCCTCTCCTATCAGGGACTTCCTAGCAGGGACTTCCTTAGACTGGGGAGCGGTGTCTGCTCTGGCCTTGCAGGCCGGGGTAAATGGTGATGCAATCTCTTGGCGGGCCGCGCCTGGCATGGTGGCGGCCTGGTCTTGGCGGGCCGCGCTCGGCATGGCGGCGGCCTGGTCTTGGCGGGCCGCGCTCGGCATGGCGGCGGCCTGGTCTTGGCGGGCCGCGCCCTGTTTGGCGGCGGCCTGGTCTTGGCGGGCCGCGCCCGGCATGGCGGCGGCCTGGTCTTGGCGGGCCGCGCCCTGTTTGGCGGCGGCCTGGATCGGCGTCGCTGTCGCGATGGAATCGGTGCAGGCTGGGCTGGGCGTCGCTGCAGGGACCGGGTCTTGGTGGGCCGAGCAGGGCATCGCTGCGGCGGCCGAGGCTTGGCGGGCCGAGCAGGGCATCGCTGCGGCGGCCGGGGCTTGGCGGGCCGAGCAGGGCATCGCTGCGGCGGCCGGGTCTTGACGGGCCGCACCTGGCGTGGCTGCGGCCCGGCTCAGCGTCGCCGCGCCGGGCGCCTCTTCAGGGACCGCGGGCGTGGCAGCAGGGGTCGGGGCATCCGGGCCGGCAGGGGTAATACTGGACTCACCCATCGGTGGCAGCATCGGGGTCTGAGTCGTCGCCGTCCGGTCTGGCACTCGTCGTGCGGTTCCCCTCTCATAGGCCTGAACTGCGGCAGCCATCTCCAGAAGTTCCATTCGTTCTTCTCTGATCTGCACCACGACCCGGGTCTCCAGTCGGTCGCAGAACTGGGCCAGCTCCCGATACCACCAGGCAGCGGAGCCCGGTTCTGGGTTTCTGCGGTCAGACGCCATTTCTTCTGCGCCCTCTTCTGCACGATTTCCCAGCAGTGGACTCGCCGTTGCCTCTAGTAGCAAGCTGTTCAGTTTCCGCTCTGCCTCTTTCAGCAGCTCCTCTCCCAGCAGCAGGCTTCTGGCTCCCTTTCTGTCCCGACGTCTCTGGACGCCTCCGCTCTCTTCACAAGCGAGGTCAGAACTCTGCAGGGGATCTCTGGGTAGCCACACCTCTTCGTGGGCGGTAACTTCTTCCAGCGCGGGCTGCTGTTGTTTTTCAGCGCGCTTTTCATGGTGGCAATATGGCGGCGCTTCCAATTTTTCAAGCGGACCGCCCAGGCACATGGTCACCTGTCTGAACAGGTCTAGTCCTTATCCTGTTCGTGACGCCAGATGTGAAGCCCCACAGGTGTTGTGTCGGTGCATTACCTTCAGGGACTCCACTCGGCTGGATCTGGTCACAGGTAGGAGATCTTCTTCTTGTCGTGACGCCACTCTCAGTATTGCGGCCAGTAGGGACCGCCACTGCAGGTTGAGGGTCGCCTGGGGCTGATGGTATGTGCAGTTAGTTGGAATAGCCTCCTGAGAGTGAGGCAAGCCCCAGGAGCCCGATGTAGGTGCGTAGTACCACAAGGCGCAGAATAACTCCACACAGGCAAAATGTCTTTCAGGGTTTTTACTCACTTCAGGTGGCAGGGTGAGTAACCCGGGCGTAGCTGGGATGAACCAGGCGGGAACCAGGTGTCCTTCAGGCTGACTTGTGAGGGTGACTACTAACTCGCCTTCCTTAGCCCTTGGTGGTTTGGGGTGACCCCGACTTTGAGTCCCTATGGGGGTCACCCAGGGAAGTTGCTGAAGCCTCACTCCCCTTCGTTTGCCGTGTGCTTGTTGCCTGGGCCAGATCACTCCAGCTTCTTGCCTCCTGTGAGCTATGGGCCCTAACTGTGGCTACGTGGCTGCGGCTTTTTTGTGGTGTTGTGGCGTGGGCTTTGAGAGCCCCACACCGGCAGGTTTAGCAAAAGAAAGCTGGATCTATCTCCGCTTCGGGATCTGCCGCCCGTTTGGGCCTGGTACTCTCTAGCAGTCTCCTTACTTCCCACTCCGTGCTCTCTCCTTAGCTGAAGATGGATTTCGGGTAGCACTCCTAGTTGACCGTTCTCCCCCGTCAGTAGCTGTGGCGCCCCTGACCTGGTCAGGCACCACTGAGTACTGCACCCATGCTGGGGACAGTACAATACAGGTAATCCAGAAGGCTGACAGGGGTGTGGTACACAGGCGCATAGTAATCAGCTCTCACACATGTACCCATGAGAGGACCCCTGGGGATCCCAGGAGGGGGAAAAGCCTTGACCTTCACTGGAATAGTGGAGGGGGCCAAAAGCCTCCATCTCCTCTCAAGGGGTGTGGTAAGAGAATCTGGTTGCTAGGTGGCGTAGGCAAGAACAGGAGAGGAGGGGCAGTGAGTCAGTTAGAGCAGAACTCCATAGGGCTCAGTGAGGAGCAGACCTGTGGGGCTGTTGCTGTCTAACAGCGCCCCGCGCAGTGGCTACTGACGGGGGAGAACGGTCAACTAGGAGGGCTACCCGAAACCCATCTCCAGCTAAAGAGAGAGCACAGAGTGGGAAGTAAGGAGACTGCTGGAGAGTACCAGGCCCAAACGGGCGGCAGATCCCGAAGCGGAGATAGATCCAGCTTTCTTTTGCTAAACCTGCCGGTGTGGGGCTCTCAAAGCCCACGCCACAACACCACAAAAAGCCGCAGCCACGTAGCCACAGTTAGGGCCCATAGCTCACAGGAGGCAAGAAGCTGGAGTGATCTGGCCCAGGCAACAAGCACACGGCAAACGAAGGGGAAGTGAGGCTTCAGCAACTTCCCTGGGTGACCCCCATAGGGACTCAAAGTCGGGGTCACCCCAAACCACCAAGGGCTAAGGAAGGCGAGTTAGTAGTCACCCTCACAAGTCAGCCTGAAGGACACCTGGTTCCCGCCTGGTTCATCCCAGCTACGCCCGGGTTACTCACCCTGCCACCTGAAGTGAGTAAAAACCCTGAAAGACATTCTGCCTGTGTGGAGTTATTCTGCGCCTTGTGGTACTACGCACCTACATCGGGCCCTGGGGCTTGCCTCACTCTCAGGAGGCTATTCCAACTAACTGCACATACCATCAGCCCCAGGCGACCCTCAACCTGCAGTGGCGGTCCCTACTGGCCGCAATACTGAGAGTGGCGTCACGACAAAAAGAAGATCTCCTACCTGTGACCAGATCCAGCTGCGTGGAGTCCCTGAAGGTAATGCACCGACACAACACCTGTGGGGCTTCACATCTGGCGTCACGAACAGGATAAGGACTAGACCTGTTCAGACAGGTGACCATGTGCCTGGGCGGTCCGCTTGAAAAATTGGAAGCGCCGCCATATTGCCACCATGAAAAGCGCGCTGAAAAAACAACAGCAGCCCGCGCTGGGAGAAGTTACCGCCCACGAAGAGGTGTGGCTACCCAGAGATCCCCTGCAGAGTTCTGACCTTGCCAGCTATGAGAGTGGAAGCGTCCAGAGACGTCGGGACAGAAAGGGAGCCAGAAGCCTGCTGCTGGGAGAGGAGCTGCTGAAAGAGGCAGAGCAGAAACTGAACAGCTTGCTATCAGAGGCAACAGCGAGTCCACAGCTGGAGAGTCGTGCAGAAGAGGGCGCAGAAGAAATGGCGTCTGACCGCAGAAATCCAGAACCGGGCTCCGCTGCCTGGTGGTATCGGGAGCTGGCCCAGTTCTGCGACCGACTGGAGACCCGGGTTGTGGAGCAGATCCGGGAAGAACGGATGGAAATGCTGGAGATGACCGCGGCGGTTCGGGCCTATGAAAGGAGAACCGCGCGCCGAGTGCCAGACAGGACGGCGATGACGCAGACCCCGATGCTGCCACCGGTGGGTGAGTCGAGTGATGCCCCGGCCAGCGCAAGTGCCCCGACCCCTGCTGCTACGCCCGCGGTCCCCGAAGAGGCGTCCGGTGCGGCGACGCTGAAGCAGGCCCGCAGCCACGCCAGGTGCGGCCTTCCAAGCCCCAGCGGCCGCAGCGATGCCCTGCTCGGCCCACCAAGACCCGGTCCCTGCAGCAACGCCCAGTCCGGCCCGCAAAGAACCGGCTGCCACCGCGACCCTCATCCGCGCCGCAGGCGTAACGCTGACTCAGGCCGCCGCCCTGCTAGGCCCGGCCCGCCGAGACCCCACCGCCGCAGCAACGCTCGTCCGCGCCGCAAGTGAGGTGCTGAACCAGGCCGCAGCGATGCCCTGCTCGGCCCACCAAGACCCGGTCCCTGCAGCGACGTCCAGCCCAGCCTGCACAGAGCCCCCTGCAACAGCGACACAGATCCAGGCCGCCGCCAGCCAGGGCGCGGCCCGCCAAGACCAGGCCGCCGCCATCCAGGGCGCGGCCCGCCAAGACCAGGCCGCCGCCAGCCAGGGCGCAGCCCGCCAAGACCAGGCCGCCGCCATCCAGGGCGCGGCCCGCCAAGACCAGGCCGCCGCCAGCCAGGGCGCGGCCCGCCAAGACCAGGCCGCCGCCATGCCAGGCGCGGCCCGCCAAGAAGAGATTACCTCATCATTTACCCCGGCCTGCAAGGCCAGAGCAGACACCGCTCCCCAGTCCAAAGAGGTCCCTGCTAGGAAGTCCCTGATAGGAGAGGACCCCGAATACTGGAAGCTGAAGGCTGACCTAGAGGCCCAGTTCCCGCAAGAGATGGTGGATCGGTATCTGCTCCCTCCGCATACCCCCAAGGAGATTCAGGCAACCCCTGCAGCCGCGCCAGAGAGTCCACCGCCCAGACCAGCTGAAGAAAGCCCATCCCCAGCACTGCCACCAAAGGAGTGCCAAGAAGAACTAAGGGGGAGAGGAGGCCAGGAAGCTGAGGAGCTGACTCCGGAGCCACCGGCAGTGGAGCAATACTCAGAGCCGGAGATGTTACCCTATTCACGTTGGGATGAGGAGGACTTGACACCGTCTGCTGATGAAGATCAGCCCAGAAACCTCACCTGGGGCCCTGCAGGCATTGAGGTAACAGCCCGGCAAAACCCAGCCCGCAAGACAAGGCGTCGCAACAGAACAACGCTGTCCCCTGCACCACAGTCTCCAGAGCAGAGAGAAGTCACAGCCAGAGACCTACAGGAGAAAAGGTTACTGAGAAGGTCCAAAGCCCAGGTTAGAGGACCCCTTTGCAGAGGAGTAGTGGAGGACTTTAACTTGAAAAGCGGATATGGCTTTATTGTAGCCCCTGGTATCAAAGAAGGGATATTTGTCAACAGAAGAGATGTGAGTGCTCATCTGCCTAGAGGACACCCTGGCAGAAACCTAAAGATGGGGGATTCAGTACAATTCACTATGCATGAAGGCGAAAGAGGACTGTACGCGCTTGACGTAGCACTATGCACCAGCAAACCTTACAGCCACCCCATGCTACAAGAAAGAAAAGACAGAGATAAAGACACAGATGAAGATCAAGAGAGAAAAGACAAGGAACCTACAGATGAAACTACCTCAGACGACGACAAAGAGCAAGAAAGCAGCAGGTGCCGCAGCCCAACAGGCCAAAGCCCTGGTGAAATGGAGGAGTAAAGTAAAGTAAAGAAAGAAGTTATCAGTTAAAGTTTTGAAAAGTTTGTTTTGCAACGTTTACGTTTAAGCATGTGCCCACAAAAACTATTGTGAGAAAACCATAAACCTTAAGGCTATGAACTGGCTATAGCCACAAACTCTCGCAGTGTAAATAGTTACACCAGAGGGCACCACCACCACCAGAGTCAGCCTGTTTAGGGGCTTGGCTCGTCTGCAACCAGGAGGAGCCCGTCCGTATATAGGGCCTTGGCTCACCTGCGACCAGAGAGCATGCCTGTTTATGGGGCCTGGCTCTCCACCACAAAGAGGGTACCTGGTCAGCACCAACTGTGGAGGCCGCCTCTGCATCCTGCCAGAAGAGGCTGAAGGCGCGGATCCACCAAGCCAGGTATACCCTGAAACCACCAGCCCATGAAAGCCGCCTCTACATCCTGCCAGAAGTGGCTGAAGTCGCGGCCAACGTGAAAGGGTTTTGGGTGGGTTAACGGACTTGTGGGTGGAGGGTGGTGATGTATGGTACCTGGTGCTTTTAAAAATGTTTTACATGTTTTAATGTTTTATGCATGCATTTTAAAATGTTGTCTTGCAGCCCGAGGACGTGCTGGTGATAACTAAGGGGGAATGTGGCGCCCCTGACCTGGTCAGGCACCACTGAGTACTGCACCCATGCTGGGGACAGTACAATACAGGTAATCCAGAAGGCTGACAGGGGTGTGGTACACAGGCGCATAGTAATCAGCTCTCACACATGTACCCATGAGAGGACCCCTGGGGATCCCAGGAGGGGGAAAAGCCTTGACCTTCACTGGAATAGTGGAGGGGGCCAAAAGCCTCCATCTCCTCTCAAGGGGTGTGGTAAGAGAATCTGGTTGCTAGGTGGCGTAGGCAAGAACAGGAGAGGAGGGGCAGTGAGTCAGTTAGAGCAGAACTCCATAGGGCTCAGTGAGGAGCAGACCTGTGGGGCTGTTGCTGTCTAACAGCGCCCCGCGCAGTGGCTACTGACGGGGGAGAACGGTCAACTAGGAGGGCTACCCGAAACCCATCTCCAGCTAAAGAGAGAGCACAGAGTGGGAAGTAAGGAGACTGCTGGAGAGTACCAGGCCCAAACGGGCGGCAGATCCCGAAGCGGAGATAGATCCAGCTTTCTTTTGCTAAACCTGCCGGTGTGGGGCTCTCAAAGCCCACGCCACAACACCACAAAAAGCCGCAGCCACGTAGCCACAGTTAGGGCCCATAGCTCACAGGAGGCAAGAAGCTGGAGTGATCTGGCCCAGGCAACAAGCACACGGCAAACGAAGGGGAGTGAGGCTTCAGCAACTTCCCTGGGTGACCCCCATAGGGATTCAAAGTCGGGGTCACCCCAAACCACCAAGGGCTAAGGAAGGCGAGTTAGTAGTCACCCTCACAAGTCAGCCTGAAGGACACCTGGTTCCCGCCTGGTTCATCCCAGCTACGCCCGGGTTACTCACCCTGCCACCTGAAGTGAGTAAAAACCCTGAAAGACATTCTGCCTGTGTGGAGTTATTCTGCGCCTTGTGGTACTACGCACCTACATCGGGCCCTGGGGCTTGCCTCACTCTCAGGAGGCTATTCCAACTAACTGCACATACCATCAGCCCCAGGCGACCCTCAACCTGCAGTGGCGGTCCCTACTGGCCGCAATACTGAGAGTGGCGTCACGACAAAAAGAAGATCTCCTACCTGTGACCAGATCCAGCTGCGTGGAGTCCCTGAAGGTAATGCACCGACACAACACCTGTGGGGCTTCACATAGCCACTGCGCGGGCGCTGTTAGACAGCAACAGCCCCACAGGTCTGCTCCTCACTGAGCCCTATGGAGTTCTGCTCTAACTGACTCACTGCCCCTCCTCTCCTGTTCTTGCCTACGCCACCTAGCAACCAGACTCTCTTACCACACCCCTTGAGAGGAGATGGAGGCTTTTGGCCCCCTCCACTATTCCAGTGAAGGTCAAGGCTTTTCCCCCTCCTGGGATCCCCAGGGGTCCTCTCATGGGTACATGTGTGAGAGCTGATTACTATGCGCCTGTGTACCACACCCCTGTCAGCCTTCTGGATTACCTGTATTGTACTGTCCCCAGCATGGGTGCAGTACTCAGTGGTGCCTGACCAGGTCAGGGGCGCCACACTTGCTTGTTGGGAGACAGACGTCCCCTTCACTAACGGATTTCGCAATTTACGGCGACTCCAAGCCTTGCCGGGATCCGAAAGGCCCCTGCCCTGGTGCTGACTGCCCTTTGTATACTGCTCCAGACCCCCGGGCACACAGCCTCCGTGGTCCTTCCAGCAACCTCCAGACAGTCCCACTGCAGACCTTCACCGCCGTCTGCTGACCTTGCTGGCTCCGTCTGGGCACACAGCCACAGACCAACTTCAGGCTTTCTGTCACTTCCACTGATGTTTCACTTCACTCTAGCTCCCTCCTGAGCTACACTCTGTTTACCTCCTGCTCCTTCCGCTCCCTGGCTGAACTGCCTGCTCCTTCCTGCCTCCAGGGCTGTGAGCTCCTTGGTGAGCGGACACCAACCGCCTGGCTCCACCCCCTGGTGTGAACACCAGCCCCTGGAGGAAGGCAACAAGGATTTTCAGGTTAGCTGGTGTACCTGCAGGGAATGTGGGGTGTGTGTGGTGTTGTGACCTGTGACCCCTGGCTTGCCCAGGGCGTCACATATATATATATATAGATGTTGTGTGTAGTTGCCAAGTATTTGTGTAGGGCGCTGTAAATGTTCTGGGTGTTGTCTGGGTGTGGGGGTGTGAGAGCGGTGTTGTTTGTGTGTTGCGTTGTTTGTGCAGCATGATGTGTGTGTGGTGCTGTGTGTGTTGCGCGGTTTGTGTGGGTGTGGGGGTGTTTTTGGGGAGGTATGTTTTGTGCAGTGTGTGTGTTGGAGGAGTAGTCCTGGGGAGAGGAGTATAATAGGAGGAGTAGTCCTGGGGGGAGAGGAGTATAATAGGAGGAGTAGTCCTGGGGAGAGGAGTATAATAGGAGGAGTAGTCCTGGGGGGAGAGGAGTATAATAGGAGGAGTAGTCCTGGGGAGAGGAGTATAATAGGAGGAGTAGTCCTGGGGGGAGAGGAGTATAATAGGAGGAGTAGTCCTGGGGAGATGAGTATAATAGGAGGAGTAGTCCTGGGGGGAGAGGAGGATAATAGGAGGGGTAGTCCTGGGGGGAGAGGAGTATAATAGGAGGAGGAGTCCTGGGGAGATGAGTATAATAGGAGGAGTAGTCCTGGGGGGAGAGCAGTATAATAGGAGGAGTAGTCCTGGGACGAGAGGAGTATAATAGGAGGAGTAGTCCTGGGGAGAGAGGAGAATAATAGGAGGAGGAGTCCTGGGGAGAGGAGTATAATAGAAGGAGTAGTCTTGGGGGGAGAGGAGGATAATAGGAGGAGTAGTCCTGGGGGGAGAGGAGGATAATAGGAGGAGTAGTCCTGGGGGGAGGAGTATAATAGGAGGAGTAGTCCTGGGGGGAGAGGAATATAATAGGAGGAGTAGTCCTGGGGAGAGGAGTATAATAGGAGGAGTAGTCCTGGGGGGGAGAGGAGTATAATAGGAGGAGTAGTCCTGGGGAGAGGAGTATAATAGGAGGAGTAGTCCTGGGGAGAGGAGTATAATAGGAGGAGTAGTCCTGGGGGGAGAGGAATATAATAGGAGGAGTAGTCCTGGGGAGAGGAGTATAATAGGAGGAGTAGTCCTGGGGGGAGAGGAGTATAATAGGAGGAGTAGTCCTGGGGAGAGGAGTATAATAGGAGGAGTAGTCCTGGGGGGAGAGGAGTATAATAGGAGGAGTAGTCCTGGGGAGAGGAGTATAATAGGAGGAGTAGTCCTGGGGGGAGAGGAGTATAATAGGAGGAGTAGTCCTGGGGAGAGGAGTATAATAGGAGGAGTAGTCCTGGGGGGAGAGGAATATAATAGGAGGAGTAGTCCTGGGGAGAGGAGTATAATAGGAGGAGTAGTCCTGGGGGGAGAGGAGTATAATAGGAGGAGTAGTCCTGGGGGGAGGAGTATAATAGGAGGAGTAGTCCTGGGGAGAGGAGTATAATAGGAGGAGTAGTCCTGGGGGGAGAGGAGTATAATAGGAGGAGTAGTCCTGGGGGGAGAGGAGTATAATAGGAGGAGTAGTCCTGGGGAGAGGAGTATAATAGGAGGAGTAGTCCTGGGGAGAGGAGTATAATAGGAGGAGTAGTCCTGGGGGGAGAGGAGTACAATAGGAGGAGTAGTCCTGGGGAGAGGAGTATAATAGGAGGAGTAGTCCTGGGGGGAGAGGAGTATAATAGGAGGAGTAGTCCCTGGGGGAGAGGAGTATAATAGGAGGAGTAGTCCTGGGGAGAGGAGTATAATAGGAGGAGTAGTCCTGGGGGGAGAGGAGTATAATAGGAGGAGTACTCCTAGGGAGAGGAGTATAATAGGAGGAGTAGTCCTGGGGGGAGAGGAGTCTAATAGGAGGAGTAGTCCTGGGGGGAGAGGAGTCTAATAGGAGGAGTAGTCCTGGGGGGAGAGGAGTATAATAGGAGGAGTAGTCCCTGGGGGAGAGGAGTATAATAGGAGGAGTAGTCCTGGGGGGAGAGGAGTATAATAGGAGGAGTAGTCCTGGGGAGAGGAGTATAATAGGAGGAGTAGTCCTGGGGGGAGAGGAGTATAATAGGAGGAGTAGTCCTGGGGAGAGAGGAGTATAATAGGAGGAGTAGTCCTGGGGGGAGAGGAGTATAATAGGAGGAGTAGTCCCTGGGGGAGAGGAGTATAATAGGAGGAGTAGTCCTGGGGGGAGAGGAGTATAATAGGAGGAGTAGTCCTGGGGAGAGGAGTATAATAGGAGGAGTAGTCCTGGGGGGAGAGGAGTATAATAGGAGGAGTAGTCCTGGGGGGAGAGGAGTATAATAGGAGGAGTAGTCCCTGGGGGAGAGGAGTATAATAGGAGGAGTAGTCCTGGGGAGAGGAGTATAATAGGAGGAGTAGTCCTGGGGGGAGAGGAGTATAATAGGAGGAGTACTCCTAGGGAGAGGAGTATAATAGGAGGAGTAGTCCTGGGGGGAGAGGAGTCTAATAGGAGGAGTAGTCCTGGGGGGAGAGGAGTCTAATAGGAGGAGTAGTCCTGGGGGGAGAGGAGTATAATAGGAGGAGTAGTCCCTGGGGGAGAGGAGTATAATAGGAGGAGTAGTCCTGGGGGGAGAGGAGTATAATAGGAGGCGTAGTCCTGGGGAGAGGAGTATAATAGGAGGAGTAGTCCTGGGGGGAGAGGAGTATAATAGGAGGAGTAGTCCTGGGGAGAGGAGTATAATAGGAGGAGTAGTCCTGGGGGAAGAGGAGTATAATAGGAGGAGTAGTCCTGGGGAGAGAGGAGTATAATAGGAGGAGGAGTCCGGGGGAGAGGAGTATAATAGGAGGAGTAGTCCTGGGGGGAGAGGAGGATAATAGGAGGAGTAGTCCTGGGGGGAGAGGAGGATAATAGGAGGAGTATTCCTGGGGGGAAAGGAGTATAATAGGAGGAGTAGTCCTGGGGGGAGAGGAGTATAATAGGAGGAGTAGTCCTGGGGGGAGAGGAGTATAATAGGAGGAGTAGTCCTGGGGGGAGAGGAGTATAATAGGAGGAGTAGTCCTGGGGGGAGAGGAGTATAATAGGAGGAGTAGTCCTGGGGGGAGGAGTATAATAGGAGGAGTAGTCCTGGGGAGAGGAGTATAATAGGAGGAGTAGTCCTGGGGGGAGAGGAGTATAATAGGAGGAGTAGTCCTGGGGAGAGGAGTATAATAGGAGGAGTAGTCCTGGGGGGAGAGGAGTATAATAGGAGGAGTAGTCCTGGGGAGAGGAGTATAATAGGAGGAGTAGTCCTGGGGGGAGAGGAGTATAATAGGAGGAGTAGTCCTGGGGAGAGGAGTATAATAGGAGGAGTAGTCCTGGGGGGAGAGGAGTATAATAGGAGGAGTAGTCCCTGGGGGAGAGGAGTATAATAGGAGGAGTAGTCCCGGGGAGAGGAGTATAATAGGAGGAGTAGTCCTGGGGAGAGGAGTATAATAGGAGGAGTAGTCCTGGGGGGAGAGGAGTATAATAGGAGGAGTAGTCCTGGGGGGAGAGGAGTATAATAGGAGGAGTAGTCCTGGGGGGAGAGGAGTATAATAGGAGGAGTAGTCCTGGAGAGAGGAGTATAATAGGAGGAGTAGTCCTGGGGGGAGAGGAGTATAATAGGAGCAGTAGTCCTGGGGAGAGGAGTATAATAGGAGGAGTAGTCCTGGGGGAAGAGGAGTATAATAGGAGGAGTAGTCCTGGGGGGAGAGGAGTATAATAGGAGGAGTAGTCCTGGGGGGAGAGGTGTATAATAGGAGGAGTAGTCCTGGGGAGAGGAGTCTAATAGGAGGAGTAGTCCTGGGGGGAGGTGTCTAGTAGGTGGAGTAGTCCTGGGGGGAGGTGTCTAATAGGTGGAGTTGTGCTGGAGGGAGGTGTCTAATAGGTGGAATAGTCCTGGGGGGAGGTGTCTAATAGGTGGAGTAGTCCTGGGGGGAGGTGTATAGGTGCCCAATGTGTGCGGGGGGCGGGGCCGAGCGTCCAATGTATGCGGGGGGCGGGGCCGAGCGGCCAACGTGTGCGGGGGGCTGGGCCGGGCCGAGCCAAGCGGCCAATGCATGTGGGGGGCGGGGTCAGGCCGAGTCGAGTGGCCAATGCGACGGTTGTCACAGTAATGACGTCATTTTGGAGCAAGACAGACAGACAGAATAAGGCAATTATATATATAGATAGTTACATAGTTACATAGGTTGAAAAAGACCTAGGTCCATCTAGTTCAACCTTCCTCCACCAATTATATATTTTGTCATTAAGACATTTATAACCAACAATGTTGTGTACTGAGGAAATCATCCAGCCCTTTTTTTAAAAGCTGTTATAGTATCTGCCATTACTACCTCTTGTGGTAGTGTATTCCACAGTCTGACTGCTCTAACTGTAAAGAACTCTTTCCTATTTAGCTGCCGGAATCGCTTTTCTTCCACTCGCAGTGAATGCCCCCTGGTCCTTAGTATTGTCTTTGGAAGGAATAAGTCATGTGCCAGTCCTTTATATTGACCACACATGTATTTATACATATAAATGAGATCTCCTCTGACACGCCTTTTTTCTAAGCTAAACATATCTAACTTTTCCAACCTCTCATCATACGGGCGGCCTCCATTCCTTGTTATGTTCTAGTTGCCGCCTTTGAACTGACTCTAACTTCTGAATGTCCTTTTTAAAATGTGGAGCCCAAAACTGGATCCCATATTCCAGGTGTGGCCTTACAAGTGATTTATAGAGGGGTAACAATACGTTGGGATCCCGGGATCTAATCTCTCTTTTTATACACCCTAGAATCTTGTTTGCTTTAGCAGCTGCTGCCTGACATTGAGTGCTGCTGCTCAGCTTATTTGTAATGAGAATACCAAAGTCCTTCTCCTGTTCTGTAGTCCCGAGCTTACTTCCATTTAATATATATGTCGCGGGCGCGGAGGGGACGCTGCACTCACCACGCTCGGGTCCGGCGCTGCTGCTTCGCTTGCTGCTCGGTCGGTGGCTCGAGCGGTGGGCCGGATCCCGGGGACTCGAGCGGCGCTCCTCGCCCGTGAGTGAAAAGGGGAATAGTTTTGGGGGTTTATTGTCCGTGACGCCACCCGCGGTTGTGGTGAGGTTGTGACACCACCGCTGCTCTGGACGGGGATCCCGGGAGCGATGACAGGGAGCAGCTTAGATGTTGTTCTTCCCCTCCGTGGGTAGGGGGATTGGTTGTCCCGGGGCCCGGCGAGGGAGGGATGGCAGGCGGTTACGGGGCCTGGTGAGGTGCAGGGTCGCGGGGGCAGCGCGGTGCCACACAACACAGTGGTACTCACTCAGCCAATGATGAATGTAAAGTCTCCGGTAAAACAAACGGCTGGATGGACGGGTCCCACAGACAGCTGCGGTTGTTCTTCTCCCGGTAGGTTGGTGGTGACTGCCTTTCCCTGCACCTGTGTTATGTTCTCGGTTCTGGTAGCTTCCCACCGGTAACCCGCTCCCCAGCTTGGATGGATGCTGAGGGAGCCCCTTTGGCCCTGGGAACTGTAGCCTTGGCGGTGACTGTATTTCCCTTCACGGTTTGAGCTGTTGCCTTCAATCGGGTCTTGACTGCTGGGAAACCCCGGAGGTTCCCTTCGCTAACGGATTTGACCGGTTTAACGGCGACTCCTAGCCTGGTCGGGGTCCGTAAGCCCTGCCGAATGGTGCTGGCTTCTCTTCGCTCCCCGATCCGGTACCGGCGGGCCACCGCCAGTCCCCGGTCCTTACGGTTCACGTCAATCAGCCCCTCCTGCAGACGGTCACCACCGTCTGCCAACCTTGCTGTATGTGCCCGGGCCACGCACCCGGACACCGTCAGGCTGCTCCTCTACCACTTCACTCTTCCACTCCAAACTACTCCACTAATCTGACCTCCTTTTCCCGCCTCCAGGACTGTGAACTCCTCGGTGGGTGGGGCCAACCGCCTGGCTCCACCCCCTGGTGTGGACATCAGCCCCTGGAGGGAGGCAACAAGGATTTTTGTTTGACCTAGATGTGCCTAGCCGGGGTGTGGGGTGTGTTGTTGCAGTACCTGTGACGTCCTGGCTTGTCCAGGGCGCCACATATACACAGCTATAGGATTACTCCGTCCTAGGTGCATTACTTTACATTTATCAACATTAAATCTCATTTGCCAAATATCTGCCCATTCTGACATCTTATCCAGATCTTTTTGTAATATTGTAGTATCAAGGTCAATTTTTAATTTCTTACATAGTTTGGTGTCTTCAGCAAAGAGTGACACTTTACTATCAATCCCCTCCACAAGGTCATTAAGAAAGAGATTAAAAAGCATTGTCCCTAGCACAGATCCCTGCAACACCCCACTGCTGACTATAACTCAATTGGACAATGTATCATTTGTGACGCCCTGGCCTATCAGGTCATCACAGGGCATTGTGCAATCTGCCCTTCTGCATGATATCCACCACCTCCTTGGTTACGGGTCCCTGACCTTTGGTGTTGCTAAGAACAAGCTAATCAAAACCCTAGGAACACTCTGCACCACACCCACCAGACACACCAGTGGACAGCCTGAAGGGAATAGGGTTGGCCACTTGGAGGGTTGGTTAAGGGGAGGTCAGGAGTGTGAGGAGACAGACAGTCAGTGTAGTGTTGGAGGTGAAAGTGAGAGGAAGTGAGGAGCTGGGCTCCTTGTTACTACTAAGTGGCAGACGTTGGTCTGGGCCTGGTAGGAGCTGGACCCCGGTCGCAGGGGATCGTGACAAGGGGCACGGACTGTTGAGGAGGACAGCCGGTGGCCTTGTGCCATCACCGGACAGGGGCCAGGGCAAGATGGGGTGCGTGGACCCTAGGCCAGGAAGTAGATTCAGGCGTCCTGGTAATTCACCCGACGAGGACGGCGACTTCAAGATCCGTTCTCCACCTGCTCCAAAATCGTGGTACTAGCGCAACAAGGGGGATAGGACTTTCCCACTGACTAGTCCAGAAAATCTCAAGCGTGAACCCTGAGAGCAAACTCACTCCATTAGCCATACGGGTGAGCGGGACCCGTTTAGTTTTAAGCTAAAAGGGACCAACTACAGAAAAGTGGTGCCAAGGTCAAGGTCACAGGCTAACAAGCAACACCAACGGGCACGGGATCCAGGCGTGCTCCCTCCTTGCTGCAGTGGCATCAATAACTTTGGTTTACCACGGTTGTCAGCGTTATTGGACTGAGTGAGTACACAATTAACCCTTACTGGCCAGACGGCACCTCCCCGCCACTATCACCGAGTCCCGGGGCACCCCCCCTACCCGTGGAGGGGTTAAACACCTATCTGCCCACACCATCACCACCGGGTACTCCCAGCTGCAGCGGTGGTACTTCACCCTTACCACACCCCACGGGTGGCGTCATGAACTTTCCACACCATCCCCTGTACATGGCCCCCTTTATTTGAGTGGCCGCACGACCCCCGGGTCCGGAGATTCCTTGAGCGACCGCGGATCCGGATCCGAGCATCCCGGCTGCTGACGCGCGGTTGGCACACATTTATGACGACTTTTTGTTTTCTATCTTTTAGCCAATTCCTTGCCCATCTGCTTATAGTTTCCCCTAGTGCTTGCTTCTGGAGCTTCAATGATGTGTATAAAGTGCTGTGGAATATTATGATGAAACAGAAACAATTATGGGGTACATAAAGGAATTTAACATTGTGCTATATTATTACTAATTCTTGCAGCTGACGCTCTGGTCGTGTGTTCTCTGACTTCTGTAATTTGTGTAACCAGCAGGTAGTAATATTGCAGGGTGTCAGAAGTTGAGATATCATCCATGATCTCACTCCTCCAAATCTATTTTTGTTCAACAAGAGAATTATTTCTATATTGTCAAAGTACACGGATGACACCTTTTCTTTAAACGTAAGAATTAACTATTATTCTCTATTCATTATAGAGCACTGAAAACGAAAATGGGTTGTCCACTACTTTTACATTGATGGCCTATCCTTAGGGGTACTTTGCACGCTGCGACATCGCTACTGCGATATCATCGGGGTCAAATCGAAATGACGCACATCCAGCGCCGGTAACGACGTCACAACGTGTAAAGCCTAGATGCACCGATAAACGATCGCAAAAGCGTCATAAATCGGTGATCCGTGTAGCGACGGTCATTTCCATAATGTCGCACCAGTAGGAGATAGATGTTGTTCCTCGTTCCTCCGGCAGCACACATCGCTGTGTATGAAGCCGCAGGAGCGAGGAACATCGCCTTACCTGCCTCCACCGACTATGCGGAAGGAAGGAGGTGGGCGGGATGTTTATGTCCCGCTCATCTCCGCCCCTCCACTTCTATTGGCCGCCTGCCGTGTGACGTTGCTGTGACGCCGCATGGCCCGCCCCCTTAGGAAGGAGGCGGCTCGCCAGCCAGAGCGACGTCGCAGGGCTTGGTAAGTCCGTGTGAAGCTGCCGTAGCGATAATGTTCGCTACGGCAGCTATCACAAGATATCGCATCTGCGACGGGGGCGGGGACTATCGCGCTCGGCATCGCTAGCATCGGCTAGCGATGTCGCAGCGTGCAAAGTACCCCTTAGGATAGGTCATCAATGTGTGATCGGCCGGGGTCTGACACTTTGCACTCTCGCCCATCAGCTCTTCTCAGTGCTGTTAGTCGCAGCAGACAGCCGGAAATGCTCAGTTTTGGAGCTGCTCCGTCTTCTGATAGCGGCCGGGTACTCCACATCCGCCTCCTATTGATTAGAATGGGAGGTGGATGTGCAGTACCCAGCCGTGGCCGCTATCAGTTTAATGGGAGGCAGATCCGGAACTGAGCATTTCCAGCTGCTTGTTGTTGCCGATGGCACCGAAAATGGTTGATCGGTGGAAGTGCCATGTATCAGACCCCGGCCAATCAGATATTGATCTATCCTAAGGATAGGCTATCAATTTTAAAGTAGTGGACAACCCTTTTAAATAATAACTCCTTACATGCGTACACAGAGGCAACTTCATAGAAAGAGAAACTATTAGTGCACTTTTCAGAGTACCGTAGATGAAACAAAGCACAGGTGGGTGATCTGTGGGGGCCACAATTTACAGGTTTCCACCTAAAGAAAACAAGGATAAATTACAAAACAGGTAAAAAAATAGACAGAGTGGCTAGTTAGCTTCCATACAGCACCCAACCTCTGAGTATGTGCCCACTCAGTAGCCCTGGATACTCCGCTAGATACTACTTGACCCTGCAAATTAGTTGCTGAAAAGTCTATGAAAGCCATACAGCACCTGACAGGAGACTCGTGCTCTCTAAACCACAGGCAGCATTAATCACACACTGGCTGTGCAGCCATGCACTGACGGACCTAGTGAGAAATGGGCCCATGTGCCAAAATAATACATGGGGCCTTTGCAACCCAAGAGCTCATCAAAATGTATAATTCCACCTGGTTTGGAGGTAAAAATGGGCCCCCTAACCCTTTGGGTCCCTGTGCAGCTGCACCAATGATATGTCCACCCATGCAGCCATGTATGTGTTATTGTATAACTAGTATGTTAGAAAACACACTTTGAATGGCAGGTCAGAGACCATGCGTCTTGGATGACTAGTCCTGATCAGGTCCATGGTGGTTTCTTCCAGCCCCGATCCCTATGACTGGCAGGTCCATTCTATACAGACATGTGGCGCCTCTGAGGCTTCAGTCGCCACACGGTACTGCACCTCACTTAAGGTGCAGTACTTATCCTGGATGCAGAGGAGGTTGACACCGGTTCCACACACACAAATTCATACAGACAACCAGGTTGCCCTCCCCAATGGGAACCGGGCTAGGGTCGGATTTTAAGGCAGTCACCAAACATGGGGGGCCGCCACCCACTAGTGACAGGTACCCTGGGGAGGAGCAGCCACCAGGGGGAATTAGGAGCCAACATGACAGTTAAGAGTTTTCCAGCAGGAGAGGAAGGGAGCAGATGGGATTACCGGTGGCTCTGGTGGGACACAGGAGTCAAGATGGTCTCCGAGGGGAAAGCTTAATTGCTCCTTCGGGACCAGCACAGTACAGGGTGCAGAACCCTAGGGTGAAACATACTTTAAGTTGGATCACCAGAATCTGCAGGATAGGGGGATTGTATGTCCCTTTGGCCACCAAAGTTCCCAGAGCACAGTGCTATGTAGGGTCCGGAGTTGTGATCCAAGTCCGGTCCCACCGCGGATCCGCAGCACCTGCATACAGGATGGGAGATAAGTGAAGAACTGGGGTCCCCAAGTAGCTTCAGGCAACGGGGATCCACATCTAAAGGCACAAGCAGTAAGGGCCCACCGTACCGGGACTGACCTCCAACAGATCCGGGAAGACTGGAGCCCATCACGGCGGTGACCATCTAAAGAACTGTGAGTAAACACCTGGAACTGCAGAGACTGTGTCAGCCGTTTGATTGCCGGCGCCGCCGCCCTATGCTTCGGCACCGACGGCCATCATCATCCTCCCCAGGGCCTGCTCCACCTGTGGGGAGCAGAACCATCTTGGCTGCTACGACCATCCGCCCCGGAGGACAGCGACAGCAGCGGTGGCTAATTCCCTGGCCGCGTACCGCATGTGGCGTCACGAGACAATCATCCTCCTCACACTCATCCACTACTACCCTCATCCGCTCCACCACCCATCATCCATCATCCCCTTTCATTGTACACCTCGAGGCCACGAAGCCAGGCAGGGCCACCCGTGACATCCCCAGACCCGACATCACCGGCCCAGTGACGAGTAACAGTTTAACCCCTTGCCCCGTGGCTGCTACAGACACATTCAAATATACAGAGATCGGTCAGTCTGGTGGAGCAGGGTTGGGAGAAGACAACAGGCAACTGGCCCGGACCCATAACTAGAAGTAGGGATCTGAACTTTTGGGTGATCACTATCTGCAGTCACCTAATAACGCTCAGCTATTGATGGACGAGAGAGCTTACCACTGCTAGTTACTTGATGGAGCATCGAGTATCTCCGAAGTGACTCAGGTACTGAGTATAATTGAAGTCAATGGCAAACTCGAGCATTTTCAACTTAATTGAGTAACGAGCAGTGATGAGCACGCTCGCCCATCACTATCTCAACCAATATTAATAATTATTCTTTCAGCCTCTAATGTTCAGATGAAACAGTGGTAATCTTATGTACAGAATTTCATCACATACCTTATTAACAATATTTAAAACTTCAGATTTATTATTTTCTAAAATGTCTTTTTTTGGCGCACACAAGACGTGGTGTCGGTAGAATAAAATGTTATAAAGTAGGGGAAAGAAAGTGATCTTTACATGTGAGTGATGTGGTTTGTGATTATAACAGAAATCAGGCAAAGCTGATTAATTCATCTCTTTTTATTCTTGTACAGGTCTACGCGTTTCAGAGATTTCCATCTCCTTCATCAGGACATCAAGAGAAAATGAACAAGATTTCCAACCATTATTGTTTTGAGTTTCGTGAGGTCTTTTGAGTACTATTCTTTTGGGGGTTTCTGCTTTCCTTTATTGAAAGGTCTATCTGGCTTAATTGATTTTACATGTATAGCTGCCTGGAATCTATTTCAATTAACTTTTTTTATGAACTGTAACTAGGGCTTATTTTTGGACTTATTTTGACATTATCAACTAACTAAATAGTACCCAGTGATTCAGTGCATGTATAAGCACACCATAGAGTGTTTAGTTATGAGCCCCGCACAATATAGTCCCCAAGTAACAACCTATTACTGAGTATAGAAAATCCAACAATGTTCTTTAAACCAGTCTGATGCTCCAAATAAATATTCGGTAAAAACAAAAGTGCAAGAAATGACCAAATATTGAGTTGTCAAATATTTCACTTTCAGGCTGTAGATTCGATCTATGTAAACTGTCTTGTCAGCTAAAATAGCAGACCAAAATGCGTGGTGTAAGGTGTTATATATATACGCCTACAGACAGCTGAAAACATGAAGGAAGTTTAGGCAAAGTTCAGTAGTTAGGAACCAAACTTAGCCATGAGCATAAGGACACCGCTACCTATATATATATATATATATATATATATATATGTGGTCTGTCCACCAAGTCCTGTATTAATAGTTAGAAAAAGGAGGTTGCAACCTGCAAAATGTTCACGTCACTTTGGTGATATGATAAATCAGATATGTGGAATCAGAACAATTAATATTTGAAGATCTCATGAGGGCTTTATTATGGATGTCAATGATCTAGCCCACCAGCGAAAAAGAACCATGATAAAAGAAAAATTGGAGGGGTCCTCAAACTGAGACCTCCAGCAATGCCCTATACAAGGCATCTGTGTTCTGCCAGGCTCCACTGTTGGGGTCTGTCCCTGTCAATGACATTCCCATAGTCCATGAATGGTGTGAGTGGCATGTATACATACGTAATCACCGCTCCCTTCTAACGAGGCATGGATTGGAATAAGCGGCTAAGTGATTATGTCCTGAGCGAGCAGAAACAATTTAAAGAGAACCTGTCATCAGGGTTATGCATATTGAACTAACAGTATGGCCATAATGGCACCGTTATACCGATTTACTACATACATTCAGTGAAGAAATATGTAAACTGTGGTTTTGGGTTTCTGTGCATTGGGTCAGGATTGTGTAGCGGGACTGTGGGAAGGGTCTTTGGCTCTGCCATGGCTCCTCCACTGCGTTTTGTGACTTTATCCTCTTCCTTATTTAAATTTCACACCTCTGTAATTCTAGCCGTGGGCAGACCTTAAGCAGATTGAGTTTGCGGTGGGCTTCAGTAAAATGGTGCCGGTAGTGGTGCATGCATAGATAAATCTCCCTGTGGTCTTCAATAAAATAGCACCAGTGGTGGAGCATGTGTAGATCAACCTCCCTGAGGTCTTCAGTAAAATGGTGCTGGTAGCGGCGCATGTGTAGATCAACCTCCCTGAGGTCTTCAGTAAAATGGTGCTGGTAGCGGTGCATGTGTAGATCAACCTCCCTGCGGTCTTCAGTAAAATGGTGCTGGTAGCGGCGCATGTGTAGATCAACCTCCCTGCGGTTTTCAGTTAAATTGGTGCTGGGAGTGGCACATGTGTCAATCAGTCTCTCTGCGGTCTTCAGTAAAATGGCACCGGGCGTGGCGCATGCGTAGATCAGCGTCTCTGTGGTCTTCAGTAAAATGGTGCTGATAGAGGTGCATGCGTAGATTAACCTCCCTGTGGTCTTCAATAAAATGGTGCTGATAGTGGTGCATGCGTAGATCACCCTCTCTGTGGTCTTCAGTAAATTGGCTTTGGTAGCAGTGGTTGCATAGATCAACCTACCTGTGGTCTTCAGTAAAATGGCGCTAGGATCGGCGCATGCGTAGATCAACCTCTGTGCGGTCATCTGTAAAATGGCGCCAGTAGCAGTGCATGCGTAGATAAACCTCCCCTTCGGTGTTCAGAAAATAGTGTCTGGAGCGGCGCATGCGCAGATCAACCTCCCTGCACCAGTCTTCAGTAAAATGTTGCTGGTAGCACCACATGCGTTGGTCAACCTTTCTCCGATCTTCAGTAACACGGCGCCGTGAGCGGCGCACACGTAGATCAACCTCTCTGCGGTCTTCACTAAATTGGCACTGGTGGCGGTGCATGTGCAGATTCAGATCTCAGCTTGTATGCGTGCCACTATTTTCTGGAAAACTGCCAAGAGATCAATCTGGCAAGCACCGCCTGTGGCTAGTACAGCACAGGTGCAAAATTTAAGTGGATTAAGGCACCAGAGGCAGAAGAGGGGCTGTGGCAGAGAAGAAGACCCTTCCCACAGTCCCACCCAATGCATGGAAACCAAAACTTCTAATAATGATTTAAAAAAAAAAAAAAACCCCGAAAAAAACAAAAAAAGTCTGCTGGTTTCTTCACTGAATATATGTATTGAATCAGTAGGACAGCTCCATTATGGACATACCTTTAATTTAATTTGCACAATGCTTTTGACAGGTTTTCTTTAAATGATAAAATTCTGTGTGCCGGGGGCCACCACTAGGGGGAGCTTACTGCATACTGTTTTGGCATTGAGTTCAGCGTATAAAGGAAAATGCTCCAAAGCGCCCCACAGCGATAGCCAGAGCCGAATAGGGGCCGGATATGTAGTACTCGGCTGCAGCTACTATACAGCTGATGGAGCTGTGCACCCAAGCTCTTCTGTCCGCCTCCGAGAACATCTGATCGGCGGGGGTGCCGGATGTCGCACCCACACCAATCAGATATTGATGTCCTAATCTGAGGATGGGTGAGCAGTGTCAAAGTCCCGGACAACCCCTTTAACGTCACAGATCTGCAATCTGATTAGACGGCGATGGATGAGTTTACACCAAAATATAACTTATCTTTTTAACTGCAAACCTTAGGGGAAAATGTAAATGTTTATGTACAGTCATAACCAGCAGAATGTCTCAACGCTGAGGTCACAGTATTATATGATAGAAGCCACAATTGGGTTAACGTAAATGTCAGGTAATCACATTACACCGAATACTCAAGTCTTCGTAGAGGCCGGACAATGTTTTTCTGTAAAGTGGAAATGCATTCATTTTGCTGGAGAATAGAAGGCAATGGGTTAAAAGGAAGTATACCCTCTTCAGATACCTGTGACATATCCACAGAAGAAGTGGAGGCCTACACCAAGGATACCCACCCATCAAGAGAAGGTGGTCCTTCTATCCATAGAAGAGGTGTAGGTCCTACACCAGAGATACCCACCCATCAAGAGAAGGTGGTCCTTCTATCCACAGAAGAGGTGGAGGTCCTACACCAGGGATACCTACCCATCAAGAGAAGGTGGTCCTTCTATCCACAGAAGAGGTGTAGGTCCTACACCAGAGATACCCACCCATCAAGAGAAGGTGGTCCTTTTATCCACAGAAGAGGTGGAGGTCCTACACCAGGGATACCTACCCATCAAGAGAAGGTGGTCCTTTTATCCACAGAAGAGGTGGAGGTCCTATACCAGAGATACCCATCCATCAAGAGAAGGTGGTCCTTCTATCCACAGAAGAGGTGGAGGTCCTACACCAGAGATACCCACCCATCAAGAGAAGGCGGTCCTTCTATCCACAGAAGAGGTGGAGCTCCTACACTAGAGATACTCGCCCATCAAGAGAAGGCGGTCCTTCTATGCACAGAAGAGGTAGAGGTCCTACACCAGGGATAACCACCCATCAAGAGAAGGCGGTCATTCTATCCACAGAAGAGGTGGAGGTCCTACACCAGGGATACCTACCCATCAAGAAAAGGTGATCCTTCTATCTACAGAAGAGGTGGAGGTCCTACACCAGAGATAACCCACCCATCAAGAGAAGGCGGTCCTTCTATTCACAGAAGAGGTGGAGGTCCTATACCAGAGATACCCATCCATCAAGAAAAGGTGATCCTTCTATCTACAGAAGAGGTGGAGGTCCTACACCAGAGATAACCACCCATCAAGAGAAGGCGGTCATTCTATCCACAGAAGAGGTGGAGGTCCTACACCAGGGATAACCACCCATCAAGAGAAGGCGGTCCTTCTATCCACAGAAGAGGTGGAGGTCCTACACCAGGGATACCTACCCATCAAGAAAAGGTGATCCTTCTATCTACAGAAGAGGTGGAGGTCCTACACCAGAGATAACCATCCATCAAGAGAAGGTGGTCCTTCTATCCACAGAAGAGGTGGAGGTCCTACACCAGGGATAACCACCCATCAAGAGAAGGCGGTCCTTCTATCCACAGAAGATGTGGAGGTCCTACACCAGAGATACCTACCCATCAAGAAAAGGTGATCCTTCTATCTACAGAAGAGGTGGAGGTCCTACACCAGAGATAACCACCCATCAAGAGAAGGCGGTCCTTCTATCCACAGAAGAGGAGGAGGTCCTACACCAGGGATACCCACCCATCAAGAGAAGGTGGACCACCACTAGGCAAGGAAGTGCACCAGCCTGACATTTTCTATAAATCTCATTGACTTTACTTCTCCATTTCATTTCCTGTTTACAGCAGGCACCATCATGTTTAGGCTATGTTCACACTAGAAAAATGATTTTTCTTAAGAAATTTCTTAAGAAATTTCTTAAGAGTGCACCTGTGTTAAAAAACGCACCAAAAACGCACCTGCGTTTTTGCCGCGTTTTCGGTGCGTTTTTGGTGCGTTTTCGGTGCGTTTTTGGTGCGTTTTCGGTGCGTTTTTACCGCTGGTTGCTCCCTGCGTTATTGTATTGTGCCAATTATATATGGCAAAAAACGCAGTTAGCTGCAGAAAAGAAGTGACATGCTCATTCTTTTTCTTAAGAAAATCTACTGAAAGAATTTTCTTAAGAAAAAAACGCAGTGTGCGCACAGCTAATTTTTTTTGCCATAGGTTTTGCTGGGGAATGTCTGCAGAAAGGTTACAAGAATTTCTCAAGAAATTTCTGCAGCAAAAACGGACCAAAAACGGACCAAAAACGCAGGTGAAAAACGCAGTGTGTGAACATAGCCTTAGGCTTTATGCACACTACTGTATAAAAAACGGTCCGATTTTCATCCAGAAAAGTAGGACTAATGCTACTAGCATGGTCCATTCCGCACCCAATTTTTTCTCTCGCATCAATAGAATGCTGTGATTTTTTTTCCTCAGGCCTAATGCAGCTGAGAAATAAATCGCAGATCTGAACTAGCTACCTCTATCATTCTAGGTACGAGGAAGTACCAAGCGAACAGTAGAAGGGAAGGTGGTGACCCCTAACAGAATCTACTGCTGGTCTCTGGGGTCCACTACCTTAGATGGGTTCCGCACCTTTGCGCCAAGCAGGAAACCTGACCCTTGATATCCTTAGTGCTGGACCCTAAATAGGGAATGGGTGGAATGAGCTCTTTGTCAACCCCACTAAACACTAGAGAAGACACAAGGAAGACACACAGGGAAAAAGCATGAACTACTTATCTACAGATGACTCAGGTAGTAGTTCAGCAAATTAACAGTAACAATACCACAGATGAGAGCAAGCCACTTGCTTGCAACCAGAGCTTCAATGAACTGAATATATCACCAGCACCAGTCCAGGGAAGATGGGAGTATTTAAACACTAGGAGAATACTGATGATCAGCAGCTGGATGGTAGGAGAGCTCCGCTGGGTCCTAAAGGGAGAGAGATGAATCCAGCAGGAAAGCGACCTAGTACAATGAATACTGACAGCAGGACAAATAGAAAGTCAAAGAGAATTTTGCGCATCCAAACGCTGTGACCTTCTATTGCCAGAAACCACATGACTATGTCACCCGTGACAGTCACATTGAATAACATTGGTCCAAGTGCAATCCCTTTTTTTATCGGCTTCCACTCATCCGAGATATATGCTAGTGTGAGCGAACCCTAAAGGAGGTTGACAGGATTAGAAAAACATATGAGTATAGCACTGCCGCTCAGATCTTGTGAAAGTTTAAATGCCATACTACAAACATCCTGTTCACAGGTGTGGCGCTGTTTCTTGAAGGCAAGCAGCCATGTTTTTCTAATCTTGTGCAGCCCACTTAATAAAGGTGCAGTAAATAATCTTTATTCTGGCATCAATGAGACCCTGCAATCTGGATTCTCAGATGATCATAAATAATATAAAGTTTACTTCCTAATAACAGACATCACAGAAGCAATACAATAACACTTGTGTTTAGTGAACAGTTATGACCCCTGAGTGCTATAGTCCTGGTGCTCTGGAGTTCCTTCCAATCTACAGAACTAGACTTTGCCATGATATACTTGCCATGCTCTTCTTCCTTATTCTATGCATGCCAATATTTTGCTCCTAAATTTTGCACTATTTGTTTTGTTTAATTACTTTTCAACAATCAGCTTCATTTTGTATCATATCTGTAATTAGTTACCTGGTGTGAATGCCGCTGCTCTCCTGAATTCGGCACTGTTTTTCTTTTGTTCCTGTTCCTCTCGGTTCCCGAGATATGGCCTCCTCTTTCCTTTATATAAATCTAGTCATTTTAGCCAAGTGGGTGTGTGTCCACACTGCCAAAAGTACCAATACCTGGTTTACTAACCACAGTATCACTGTGCTTGATTGGCCAGAAAACTCCCCTGACCTAAACCCCATAGAGAATCTGTGAGATTGTGAGAGACACCAGAGCCAACAATGCAGACGAGCTGAAGGCTGCTATGAAAGCAACCTGGGCTTCCATAACACCTCAGCAGTGCCACAGGCTGATCACCTCCATGCCATGCCACATTGATGCAGTAATTCTTGCAAAAGGAGCCCGACCAAGTATTGAGACATTTACTGTACAGACTTTTCAGTAGGCGCCAACATTTCTGAGTGCAAAATCATTTTTTCACTTGGTCTTATATAATATTCTAATTTTCTGAGATAATGACTTTTGGGTTTTCATTGGCTGTAAGCCATAATCATCAACATTAACAGAAATAAACACTTGAAATAGATCCCCCGGTGTGTAATGACTCTATATAATATATAGAAATAGATCCCTCTGTGTTTAATGACTCTATATAATACATAGGAATAGATCCCTCTGTGTGTAATGACTCTATATAATATATAGAAATAGATCCCTCTGTGTGTAATGACTCTATATAATATATAGAAATAGATCCCTCTGTGTGTAATGACTCTATATAATATATAGGAATAGATCCCTTTGTGTGTAATGACTCTATATAATATATAGAAATAGATCCCTCTGTGTGTAATGACTCTATATAATATATAGGAATAGATCCCTCTGTGTGTAATAACTCTATATAATATATATAAATAGATCCCTCTGTGTGTAATGACTCTATATAATATATAGGAATAGATCCCTTTGTGTGTAATGACTCTATATAATATATAGAAATAGATCCCTCTGTGTGTAATGACTCTATATAATATATAGGAATAGATCCCTCTGTGTGTAATGACTGTATATAATATATAGGAATAGATTCCTCTGTGTGTAATGACTCTATATAATATATAGGAATAGATCCCTCTGTGTGTAATGACTATATAATATTTAGAAATAGATCCCTCTGTGTGTAATGACTCTATATAATATGTAGGAATAGATCCCTCTGTGTGTAATGACTCTATATAATATATAGGAATAGATCCCTCTGTGTGTAATAACTCTATATAATATATAGGAATAGATCCCTCTGTGTATGATGACTCTATATAATATATGCGTTTCCCTTTTTGTATTGAATTACAGAAATAAGTTAACTTTTTGATGATTCTAATTTATTGAGATACACCTGTGTGTCTTGTATTCATGTCTGCAATGAAACGTCTAAAGAATAAATAAAAATCTTGACTTACCAATCCCAGCAGCAAAACGAACAATAAAAACTTCATTTTTAAAAAATAAAGGACAACGTTCTCAAAGCTCCAGAGTCCGGGTCGGTATTACCCGGTACATCAACTCCAATATACCTAGCAGAAAGTATCACGGTGACATCTAACCCTTGAGGCAATGTTAGGTTTTCCCCTCTTCTGCACTTTGCTCGCCACCGTCCCCGGACCACACCTCCTCATCGTCTTCTCATAAGATAGCCCAAACGAAGGGGAAATTGCGTTGACACTTTGCATTAGAAGTGTAACCACATGAATGTAGCATTTCTGAAAATCTGCTTCTTGTTACCAGTGACAGGCCTTGTAAAAAAAAAAGGTGGAAGAATTTACGTGAAGAACAGTCCATGATGGAGAGGAAGGAGTGATGTCAGCTCCGGGTATACGGTGTACAGCCTCAGTAGCACTGCTGACCGAGGATGTGATGTAGGAAGAGGGAGACAGGGTCTAGACCTTCACAGAAACAATCAATATCCAAAGACTTGAGACATTTGCCCTATTCCTTGCATTAGACTCTGGGGGGGAGATGTGACTGTTTTTGGCAAACCCTACTATGTCCAGTCTGACCTGCAACACCTCCTTATACACGGTCAGTCTAGGACAGTCATGGCGAACCTTTTACAGGCCAAGTGCCCAAACTGTAGCCCTAAACCCAATTTTGTTTCCGAGGTGCCAACCAATCCTATTATATAAAGAATTGATTTTAATCTTACCGTTGCCATCTTCTCTTCAGCAGGGGGCATCACGCTCATGCTTACCACACATTGAAGCTGAGCCCCTGCCCTTTCCAGACACAGCAGTTGGATTGATCTTTCTGGAAAAAAATTGCAGCATATTAGACAGAGATGTTAGCCTGGAATGCAATCAGATTTCACCCTGTAATCCACATCTACATTTCAAAGTCTGAACATCCTGAAATCCCATAAAGACGTGCGAGTGGCTCCCCTCCCCTTTCATTGTGTAGTTCTGTCCCCCTTCCTCGGCCACTTCCTGGTAAACATGTCCCCCATCCTGATATAGATTTCCTACATTCTGGTATATTTGTCCCCATCATGGCCCCATCCTGGTAAATGTCCTCCATCCTGGTAAATGTTACCCATTCTTGCATGTTCCCCCATGCTGGTAAATGTACCCCATCCTGACATATTGCCCATCCTTGTAAATGTTCCCCCATCCCAGCATGTACCCCATTCCTGGTAAATGTTCCCAATCCTGGTTAATTTACCCCATCCAGGTAAATGTACCCCTTCCTGGTTAATGTACCCTATCGTGGCATGTTTCCTCCATCCTGGCATGCATGTTTCCCCATCCTGACATGCATGTTTTCCCCATCCTGGCATGCATGTTTCCTCCATCCTGGCATGCATGTTTTCCCCATCCTGCCATGCATGTTTCCTCCATCCTGGCATGCATGTTTCCTCCATCCTGCCATGCATGTTTCCTCCATCCTGGCATGCATGTTTCCTCCATCCTGGCATGCATGTTTTCCCCATCCTGGCATGCATGTTTCCTCCATCCTGCCATGCATGTTTCCTCCATCCTGGCATGCATGTTTCCTCCATCCTGGCATGCATGTTTCCTCCATCCTGCCATGCATGTTTCCTCCATCCTGGCATGCATGTTTGCCCCATCCTGGCATGCATGTTTCCTCCATCCTGCCATGCATGTTTCCTCCATCCTGCCATGCATGTTTTCCCCATCCTGGCATGCATGTTTCCTCCATCCTGGCATGCATGTTTTCCCCATCCTGCCATGCATGTTTCCTCCATCCTGGCATGCATGTTTCCTCCATCCTGCCATGCATGTTTCCTCCATCCTGGCATGCATGTTTCCTCCATCCTGGCATGCATGTTTCCTCCATCCTGCCATGCATGTTTCCTCCATCCTGCCATGCATGTTTCCTCCATCCTGGCATGCATGTTTCCTCCATCCTGGCATGCATGTTTCCTCCATCCTGCCATGCATGTTTCCTCCATCCTGGCATGCATGTTTGCCCCATCCTGGCATGCATGTTTCCTCCATCCTGCCATGCATGTTTTCACCATCCTGGCATGCATGTTTCCTCCATCCTGGCATGCATGTTTTCCTCCATCCTGGCATGCATGTTTTCCTCCATCCTGGCATGCATGTTTTCCTCCATCCTGCCATGCATGTTTTCACCATCCTGGCATGCATGTTTTCCTCCATCCTGGCATGCATGTTTTCCTCCATCCTGGCATGCATGTTTACCTCCATCCTGGCATGCATGTTTCCTCCATCCTGCCATGCATGTTTTCACCATCCTGGCATGCATGTTTCCTCCATCCTGGCATGCATGTTTTCCTCCATCCTGGCATGCATGTTTTCCTCCATCCTGGCATGCATGTTTTCCTCCATCCTGCCATGCATGTTTTCCTCCATCCTGGCATGCATGTTTTCCTCCATCCTGCCATGCATGTTTTCCTCCATCCTGGCATGCATGTTTTTCCTCCATCCTGGCATGCATGTTTTCCTCCATCCTGGCACGCATGTTTTCCTCCATCCTGGCATGCATGTTTACCTCCATCCTGCCATGCATGTTTCCTCCATCCTGGCATGCATGTTTCCTCCATCCTGGCATGCATGTTTTCCTCCATCCTGGCATGCATGTTTCCTCCATCCTGGCATGCATGTTTCCTCCATCCTGCCATGCATGTTTTCCTCCATCCTGCCATGCATGTTTCCTCCATCCTGGCATGCATGTTTTCCTCCATCCTGGCATGCATGTTTCCTCCATCCTGGCATGCATGTTTCCTCCATCCTGCCATGCATGTTTTCCTCCATCCTGGCATGCATGTTTCCTCCATCCTGCCATGCATGTTTCCTCCATCCTGGCATGCATGTTTTCCTCCATCCTGGCATGCATGTTTTCCTCCATCCTGCCATGCATGTTTTCCTCCATCCTGGCATGCATGTTTCCTCCATCCTGCCATGCACGTTTCCTCCATCCTGGCATGCATGTTTCCTCCATCCTGGCATGCATGTTTCCTCCATCCTGGCATGCATGTTTCCTCCATCCTGGCATGCATGTTTTCCTCCATCCTGGCATGCATGTTTCCTCCATCCTGGCATGCATGTTTTCCTCCATCCTGCCATGCATGTTTCCTCCATCCTGGCATGCATGTTTCCTCCATCCTGGCATGCATGTTTCCTCCATCCTGGCATGCATGTTTTCCTCCATCCTGGCATGCATGTTTCCTCCATCCTGCCATGCATGTTTCCTCCAGCCTGGCATGCATGTTTTCACCATCCTGGCATGCATGTTTCCCCCATCCTGGCATGCATGTTTTCCTCCATCCTGGCATGCATGTTTCCTCCATCCTGCCATGCATGTTTTCCCCATCCTGGCATGCATGTTTCCTCCATCCTGGCATGCATGTTTTCCTCCATCCTGGCATGCATGTTTTCCCCATCCTGGCATGCATGTTTCCTCCATCCTGGCATGCATGTTTCCTCCATCCTGGCATGCATGTTTTCCTCCATCCTGCCATGCATGTTTCCCTATCCTGGCATGCATGTTTCCTCCATCCTGGCATGCATGTTTCCTCCATCCTGCCATGCATGTTTCCTCCATCCTGGCATGCATGTTTTCCCCATCCTGGCATGCATGTTTTCCTCCATCCTGGCATGCATGTTTCCTCCATCCTGGCATGCATGTTTCCTCCATCCTGGCATGCATGTTTTCCTCCATCCTGGCATGCATGTTTTCCTCCATCCTGCCATGCATGTTTGCCCCATCCTGGCATGCATGTTTCCTCCATCCTGCCATGCATGTTTCCTCCATCCTGCCATGCATGTTTTCACCATCCTGGCATGCATGTTTTCCTCCATCCTGGCATGCATGTTTTCCTCCATCCTGGCATGCATGTTTTCCTCCATCCTGCCATGCATGTTTCCTCCATCCTGCCATGCATGTTTCCTCCATCCTGGCATGCATGTTTCCTCCATCCTGGCATGCATGTTTCCTCCATCCTGGCATGCATGTTTTCCTCCATCCTGGCATGCACGTTTCCTCCATCCTGCCATGCACGTTTCCTCCATCCTGCCATGCACATTTCCTCCATCCTGGCATGCATGTTTTCCTCCATCCTGGCATGCATGTTTTCCCCATCCTGGCATGCATGTTTCCTCCATCCTGGCAGGCATGTTTTCCTCCATCCTGCCATGCACGTTTCCTCCATCCTGCCATGCATGTTTCCTCCATCCTGGCATGCATGTTTTCACCATCCTGGCATGCATGTTTTCCCATCCTGGCATGCATGTTTCCTCCATCCTGGCATGCATGTTTCCTCCATCCTGGCATGCATGTTTCCTCCATCCTGCCATGCATGTTTCCTCCATCCTGCCATGCAAGTTTCCTCCATCCTGCCATGCATTTTTCCCCATCCTGGCATGCATGTTTCCTCCATCCTGCCATGCATGTTTCCTCCATCCTGCCATGCATGTTTCCTCCATCCTGGCATGCATGTTTTCCCCATCCTGGCATGCATGTTTTCCTCCATCCTGGCATGCATGTTTCCTCCATCCTGGCATGCATGTTTCCTCCATCCTGGCATGCATGTTTTCCTCCATCCTGGCATGCATGTTTTCCTCCATCCTGCCATGCATGTTTCCTCCATCCTGGCATGCATGTTTTCCTCCATCCTGGCATGCATGTTTTCCTCCATCCTGGCATGCATGTTTTCCTCCATCCTGCCATGCATGTTTGCCCCATCCTGGCATGCATGTTTCCTCCATCCTGCCATGCATGTTTCCTCCATCCTGCCATGCATGTTTTCACCATCCTGGCATGCATGTTTTCCTCCATCCTTGCATGCATGTTTCCTCCATCCTGGCATGCATGTTTTCCTCCATCCTGGCATGCATGTTTTCCTCCATCCTGGCATGCATGTTTTCCTCCATCCTGCCATGCATGTTTGCCACATCCTGGCATGCATGTTTCCTCCATCCTGCCATGCATGTTTCCTCCATCCTGCCATGCATGTTTTCACCATCCTGGCATGCATGTTTTCCTCCATCCTGGCATGCATGTTTTCCTCCATCCTGGCATGCATGTTTTCCTCCATCCTGCCATGCATGTTTCCTCCATCCTGCCATGCATGTTTCCTCCATCCTGGCATGCATGTTTTCCTCCATCCTGGCATGCATGTTTCCTCCATCCTGCCATGCACGTTTCCTCCATCCTGCCATGCACGTTTCCTCCATCCTGGCATGCATGTTTTCCTCCATCCTGGCATGCATGTTTTCCCCATCCTGGCATGCATGTTTCCTCCATCCTGCCATGCATGTTTCCTCCATCCTGGCATGCATGTTTTCACCATCCTGGCATGCATGTTTTCCCATCCTGGCATGCATGTTTCCTCCATCCTGCCATGCATGTTTCCTCCATCCTGGCATGCATGTTTTTCCCATCCTGGCATGCATGTTTCCCCATCCTGGCATGCATGTTTCCCCATCCTGGCATGCATGTTTCCTCCATCCTGGCATGCATGTTTCCCCATCCTGGCATGCATGTTTCCTCCATCCTGGCATGCATGTTTCCTCCATCCTGGCATGCATGTTTCCCCCATCCTGGCATGCATGTTTCCTCCATCCTGGCATGCATGTTTCCCCCATCCTGGCATGCATGTTTCCCCATCCTGGCATGCATGTTTCCTCCATTCTGGTGTAAGGGGTAGTCGGACCCCTGGTAGTGAAGGAGCGGTTTTTCCCCCCCTGAAGACGCCACAGTAGTATGGTGGCAAATTGTAAATGTTAATGGTAAAATGTTACCTGTCATAAACTGTTTCCCCACTAGGTGCCAGTGTAGAGCAGTGGTTCCCCTGGTAACAGTGGCAGGGAAGGAAGGGGCAGGGCAGCCTAGGTGGGGAAGGAAGGGTTCTGAATGCAGAGACCAGTGTGCAGTGAGATGTGACTGGAGAAAGAAGTCTGAGGTGACGGGGCAGAGTGTGGAAGTGGTGCAGTGGCAGAAGAAGTGGAAGAGTCAAGACTAGTCCCAAAGCCGGTAGTGTGTACTACAGTGCAGTGCAGCTATCAGGGGGATAACAAGTGGCCCCTGCAGGCGAAGGGTAGTGCCCTGACAAAGAAGTGAAGGTAAATGGGAACACCCGTAGAAAACAAGTAAAGCAGTTCCCCGGCAAAGAAGTGGAAAGGTGAGAACTTATCCGGAGCCGGTAGTTTGTGCTAGATCTGCCCTACAGTGAAACAGGGTTCAGTGTGCAGCTACTAGGGGGTTAACGCATGTCCCCTGCAGGCAAGGGAAAGTTACCGGGGAAAGAGGAAACCGTCAGCAAGAAGTTTAACCTGTAAACCAAAGTGACTTGATGCTGAAAGGTGTAAAGAAGAGTGGAAGCTGTGTTCAATAAAATGTTTCTTGGTTCATCAACTGCCTGTCTGTGGCTCTTTACTGGGAGTGGTGAAGAGGCCTGTGAGCCGAGAGAAAAAGGTGTCATCGAGAAGCAAATTGCCCACATGGAAGTGTCCCTGCCACCCACACTCTGCCCCACAAACAACACCTCTGATCTAACAGTGACGGCTGGGCCGGGGGTCAGCCTGCCGCCCCTTGGGCGGGAGACCGCGACTACAACCCCTGAGGCGCCCCCTGCCCCCGTTACAAACTGGCGTAGTCGGCAGGATCAAGCCTGCATGCAAGAAACCCCGACCAGAGACTGTGAGGAAGATCAAGTGGTGCCTGACGTGCTGAACAGGCCACAAGATGGCGGCCGTCCTCATGGACTCAGCGGAGGCGCGAAAAGTTGGCGCCAAACGAAAAGCGCTGGGCTGGCCTGGGAGGAAGAAGCCCGGAGTGCACCGCCCAAAGAGGGGAGGTACCTGCCCCAAGAAGCTGCAGAGGTCTAGAGACGTGGGCGCCGCCGCAAGAAAGAAAAGGCGTCGCCAACGCTGCGCCGACCTGGTGGGTGAAGCCGGGGGCGGAGTGTGTGCTAAAGCGGGAAAAGAAGAACTGCCTCCACCTTCCCCGGCGCCATTGCAAATTGCAATCCCAGCAGCAGAAGCAACAGTTCCAGTTACCTGTGCTACACAAAATGGAGGCCAGGACAGACAAGCAAGCCGTAGCGGGCGCGCTGGTGCCCGTAGGACGCGGAAAAGGTAATCGTCCGGAAGAGAGTGATTTGTTTGCCGTTGAAAACCGGTACTGTTGAAAGCCGGTGAATGTTTCCAGTTACAGTAACGTTAAAAGTACTGAACCCGGGAGGAACTTAATGCAGAACTGTGCGTGGACTCCTTCCATGACTGTTAAGAAGGAATCTTGTTGTCTTGTTGTTTTCTGCCCACCCAAAGACCGGGAGCGCTTGGAAATAGCCTCCGGGCAGAAGGTCAGCTAAGACCGGGAGCGCCTGAGGAGGGCCTCCGGGCAGATGTGCGACTAAGACCGGGAGCTTCCCTGGAGGGACTCCGGGCACCAAACTTGTGTGCCAGTGTGTGTGTTTTCCTACATGTGTTGTTTTGCAGGTACGAACCTCGCCAGGAGGCTGAGGTTAAAGAGGGGAGGAATGTAAGGGGTAGACGGACCCCTGGTAGTGAAGGAGCGGTTTTTCCCCCCCTGAAGACGCCACAGTAGTATGGTGGCAAATTGTAAATGTTAATGGTAAAATGTTACCTGTCATAAACTGTTTCCCCACTAGGTGCCAGTGTAGAGCAGTGGTTCCCCTGGTAACAGTGGCAGGGAATGAAGGGGCAGGGCAGCCTAGGTGGGGAAGGAAGGGCTCTGAATGCAGAGTCCAGTGTGCAGTGAGATGTGACTGGAGAAAGAAGTCTGAGGTGACGGGGCAGAGTGTGGAAGTGGTGCAGTGGCAGAAAAAGTGGAAGAGTCAAGACTAGTCCCAAAGCCGGTAGTGTGTACTACAGTGCAGTGCAGCTATCAGGGGGATAACAAGTGGCCCCTGCAGGCGAAGGGTAGTGCCCTGCCAAAGAAGTGAAGGTAAATGGGAACGCCCGTAGAAAACAAGTAAAGCAGTTCCCCGACAAAGAAGTGGAAAGGTGAGAACTTATCCGGAGCCGGTAGTTTGTGCTAGATCTGCCCTACAGTGAAACAGGGTTCAGTGTGCAGCTACTAGGGAGTTAACGCATGTCCCCTGCAGGTGAGGGAAAGTTACCGGGGAAAGAGGAAACCGTCAGCAAGAAGTTTAACCTGTAATCCGAAGTGACTTGATGCTGAAAGGTGTAAAGAAGAGCGGAAGCTGTGTTCAATAAAATGTTTCTTGGTTCATCAACTGCCTGTCTGTGGCTCTTTACTGGGAGTGGTGAAGAGGCCTGTGAGCCGAGAGGAAAGGGTGTCACCGAGAAGCAAATTGCCCACATGGAAGTGTCCCTGCCACCCACACTCTGCCCCACAAACAACACCTCTGATCTAACAGTGACGGCCGGGCCGGGGGTCAGCCTGCCGCCCCTTGGGCGGGAGCCCGCGACTACAACCCCTGAGGGGCCCCCTGCCCCCGTTACACTGGCATGCATGTTTCCTCCATCCTGCCATGCATGTTTCCTCCATCCTGCCATGCATGTTTCCCCATCCTGGCATGCATGTTTCCCCCCCATCCTAGCATGCATGTCATCCCCCCCCATGCTGGCATGCATGTTCCCCCCCCATGCTGGCATGTGTGTTCTCCCACCCCACGCTGGCATGTGCGTTCCCCCACCCTGCCATGTGCATTCCCCCACCCCCACCCCACGCTGGCATGTGCGTTCCCCCACCCTGCCATGTGCATTCCCCCACCCACACCCCACGCTGCCATGTGCATTCCCCCACCCCACGCTGCCATGTGCATTCCCCCACCCCCACCCTGGCATGTGCGTTCCCCCTCCCCCACGCTGCCATGTGCGTTCCCCCTCTCCCACCCCACGCTGCCATGTGCGTTCCCCCTCTCCCACCCCACGCTGCCATGTGCGTTCCCCCTCTCCCACCCCACGCTGACATGTGCGTTCCCCCTCTCCCACCCCACGCTGACATGTGCGTTCCCCCTCTCCCACCCCACGCTGACATGTGCGTTCCCCCTCTCCCACCCCACGCTGCCATGTGCGTTCCCCCTCTCCCACCCCACGCTGACATGTGTGTTCCCCCTCTCCCACCCCACGCTGACATGTGCATTCCCCCTCTCCCACCCCACGCTGACATGTGCGTTCCCCCTCTCCCACCCCACGCTGCCATGTGCGTTCCCCCTCTCCCACCCCATGCTGGCGCTGCCGCACACGAGTTATTAAAAAAAAAAAAAAAAAAAAAGCAACACAACTTACCTGCACACGCTCCCCCGCTGCGCGCTGCTGGGTCTTCAATTCCCACGCGGCCAGCAGACGGCGCCGGCGCTGCTCTCTGACGCTCCTCCGTCTCCTAGGCAACCCACTGCAGCCTGGGGGAGGAGGAGTGTCAGAGCAGAGGAGAAATGTCTCCTCCGCTCCAACACAGATTTGATCTGCCGGCGCCACTGCACTAGCAGACCAAAGCTGCAGCATCGGGCGACAGCACGCGTGCCATAGGTTCGCCATCACTGGTCTAGGATATTGCAACTGGTGCAAAACCAGAAATCAAGAGCCTCATCCATTAACCCCTTCACCCCCGGTCACTAAAACACCCTAATGACCGGGCCATTTTTTGCAATTCTGACCAGTGTCACTTTGACAGGTTATAACTCTGGAACGCTTCAACGGATCCTGGCGATTCTGAGACTGTTTTTTTCGTGACATATTGTACTTCATGTCAGTGGTAAATTTAGGCTGATACTTTTTGCGTTTGTTTGTGAAAATTTAGGAAATTTTGCAAAAATTTTGAAAATATCGCAATTTTCAAACTTTGAAAATTTATGCCCATAAATCTGAGAGATATGTCACAAAAAATAGTTACTAAATAACATTTCCCACTTGTCTACTTTACATCAATTTTCGAAAGAAATTTTTTTTTCGTTAGGAAGTTAGAAGGGGTCAAAGTTCATCAGCAATTTCTAATTTTTCCAACAAGATTTACAAAATAATTTTTTTAGGGACCACGTCACATTTGAAGTGACTTTGAGAGGCCGAGGTGACAGAAAATACCCAAAAGTGACCCCATTCTAAAAACTGCACCCCTCACTCTGCTCAAAACCACATCCAAGAAGTTTATTAACCCTTTAAGTGCTTCACAGGAACCAAAGCAATGTGGAAGGAAAAAATGAAAATTTTACTTTTTAACACAAAAATGTTACTTTAGCCATGACATTTTCATTTTCACAAGGGAGAAAAGAGAAAGTGCACCATACAATGTATTGTCCATTTTCTCCTGAGTATGCAGATACCTCATATGTGGTGGAAATCAAATGTTTGGGCACACGGCAGAGCTCGAAAGGGAAGGAGTGCCATTTGAATTTTTGAACGCAAAATTAACTGCACTCATTAGCGGATGCCATGTCAGGTTTGAAGACCCCCTGAGGTGCCTAAACAATGGTGCTCCCCCACAAGTGACCCCATTTTGGAAACTAGAGCCCTCAAATAATTTTTCTAGATGTTTGGTGAGCACTTTGAACACCTGGGGGCTTCACAGAAGTTTATAAAGTTGAGCTGTGAAAAGATTTGTTTTTTTTTTAGCACAAAACTGTTGCTTCAACTAAGTAGCTTTTTTTTCCACAAGGGTATCAGGAAAAAATACACCATGAAATTTATAGTGCATTTTTTCCTGAGTACGATGATACCTCATATGTGGTGGAAAGTAATTGTTTGGGCGCATGGCGGGGCTCAGAAGAGAAGGAGCACCATTTGACAGCAAAATTTGTTTGAATCATTAGCGGATACCATGTCACGTTTGGAGACTCCCTGAGGTGCCTAAACAGTGGAGTTCCCCCACAAGTGACCCCATTTTGGAAACTAAACCCCTCAAGGAGTTTATCTAGATGTTTAGTGAGCCCCAAGGGGCTCCACAGAAGTTGATTATGTTGAGCCATGAATACAATTTTCTTTTGTTTTACCACAGAACTGTTACTTGAACCAGGTAGCTTTTTTTTTCACAAGGGTATCAGGAAAAAATGCACCATAAAACGTATTGTGCAATTTCTCCTGAGTGCGCAGATACCTCACATGTGGTGGAAAGTAATTGTTGGGCGCATGGCGTGGCTCAGAAGAGAAGGGCACCATTTGACAGCAAAATTGGTTGGAATCATTAGCGGACGCCATGTCACGTTTTTAGACCCCTCTATGGTGCCTAAACAGTGGAGCTCCCCCACAAATTACCCCATTTTGGAACTAGACCCCTCAAGGAATTTATCTAGATGTTTAGTGGGCCCCTTGTACCCCCAGGGGCTCCACTGAAAGTTGATAACGTTGAACCGTGAAAATTATTTATTTTTTTTTAAATTTTTGCAGCAACAAGGTAGCTTTTTTTTTTCTTTTTACAACGGTATCAGGAAAAAATGCACCATAAAACGTATTGTGCAATTTTTCCCGAGTACGCAGATACCTCATATGTGGTGGAAATCAATTGTTTGTGCGCATGGCGTGGCTCAGAAGACAAGGAACGCCATTTGACTTTTCAAACGCACAGACGCAGTGCACTGATCGGCCGCTGCAGGAGGCACGGTCGGATGAGATACAAAAAGTGCTGGGGATACGGAAAAAAAAAAAAGTCACGCCAAAAATTGAGCAGGGATGCTGATCGGCGCTCAACGGGACGCACGGACAGATGCGATACTTTTTTTTCCGTATCCCCGACGCTTTTTGTATCGCATCAGTCCGTGCGTCCCGCCGAGCGCTGATCAGGGATGCACATAACGGATCGGCATCCCTGCTCAATTTTTAGCGTGACTTTTTTTTCCGTATCCCCGATGCTTTTTGTCACGCCAAAAATTGAGCAGGGATGCCGATCCGTTATGTGCATCCCTGATCAGCGCTCGGCGGGACGCACGGACTGATGCGATACAAAAAGCGTCGGGGATACGGGAAAAAAAAAGTCCCGCCGAAAACTGACCACGGATGCAGATACGTTATCTGCATCCCTGATCAGCGCTCGGCGGGACGCACGGACGCATGAGGTGGAAAAATGGACAGGGGATAGAGGAAAAAAAAGAAAAAAAAAAAAAAGTTATACTCACAGTACCCAGAGGATTAGCAGGAGGAACAGCTTTACAGGAGCAGCAGGCAGGAAGTTGGACAGCTCAGCAGAAGACCCAGGAAGAAGGACCCAGCGATGGAGGCAGATGTGATCGGGCCAGTGAAGACCTCGGAGGACCCGGGGAAGACAGGTAAGGGGACGTCGGGGGGACAGCAGAGGGGGAGGGGGAGAGCAGAGGAGGAGGGAGATACCAGAGGAGCTGCAGAATAGAGATCACGGGGGAGGCCGGCAGATTGGGATGTCGGGGGGCAGATTGGGATGGCGGGGGGCAGATCGGGATGTCGGGGGGCAGATCGGGATGTCGGGGGGCAGATCGGGATGTCGGGGGGGCAGATCGGGATGTCGGGGGGCAGATCGCAGGGGGGCACGGGCAGGGGCCATTACGGGAGCGCGCAGGAGCAATCACAGGAGCGCGCAGGGGCTGCAAGGTGAGCACAATTTTCACCGCTCCTGCTCCGTGACGTGACAGCAGCGGCAGCAGCAGCGGTGGCGTGGTACCACTAGTACCAGCCAGTGCTGCACACTGCAGACATGTTGGGGGAGGGTCCCCAGACCAGCACAGGCCTGGGGAGGGCGGCCACCAGCAAATCAAACCGCCCCACTGCACACTGATTGGAGCGATTGCGCGTCATAGCACGATCGCTCCAATCAGTGCTGCAGGGGCTGGGGGCGGCATGTTTGAGATCCACCTATGATCTGCTGTACCTTCTACGGCGTCTCATAGCCGGATCTCACAGTATCGCACTATTTCCGGCATTATTTTTACCAAAATCAGTGCGAAAGATGTGGTTGGCGGTTCAGATTTGAACAGCCAATCACATCGATCGTCGATGGGGGGTGGCGATGCCACCCCCCCTGGGGTGAAGCAAAGGTCCCCTGCTGTAAGAAACAGCAGGGGACATCATTTGAAAGCCGTTGCTATGGCCACGGCAATCAAATGAACTTTAGGCCGTAAAATTACGTCCCTGGTCGTTAAGTCACGTTAAAATAGGACGTAATTTTACTGCCCGCGGTTGTGAAGGGGTTAAAGCAATAGTAACATTGTATTTTTCAATTTTAAACCCTGGTTATCAAAAATAGAGGGGACCACATGCCATTTTTTTAAAAAAATATAATTTCTAGATAATTTTAAAAACCAGCGTGCTTTTGATAACCAGTCAAGGTAAAGCAGACAATTGGGGGCTGGTTTTATCAGGCTGGGAAGCCCATGGTTATTAGCTCTTCCCAGCCTAAAAATACCAGCTCACAGCTGCCCTAGAAGCAGGGCTGTGGAGCCGGAGTCGGAGTCGTGGAGTCGGAGCTCATTTTGGTGGATTTGCAGTCGGTATAAAATGCACCGACTCCTATAATATATAATAAATTGGGGACAGTAGTGCAATGCAGAGTGTGATGAAAATTTTTTCATAGGAATTTGGGAAAGTTATGAAATGTCCTATAAATGTCTGTTCTATTCCTGATCTAAGGCTGCATTCACACACAGCGTTTTTGCTGCGTTTTTTGAGGATACGTTTTTCAGCTGCAAAAGCAGATCAGCTTTTTAAAAAACCGCATCACCTGAAAGGTTTTTGAGCTCATAAATAATGTTTTCAATAGCAAAAGCAGATTAGAAAAAGGCCACAAACTGACTGCTCATTCTTTGTGAGGATCTTCAAAAAAACGCTGTGTCTGAATGTCCTATCTTTTCACCCATTGCCTTTGCTGGATGCCGGAGTCACTGCATTTCACTGAATTATTTTGCCATCAATGTTCGATATGTTTCTAACAAGAAAGAAATTGTTAGCAAGACACTGGCAGTAAAAGATAGTAAAGCTCATCACACCAGCCAGTTTCTCCAGGCCTTAGTGGAAAAAGTTCTGCAAGATTACGAACTCAAAAAAGAACAGGTTCTTGCTATTGTAACGGACAATGCTTCAAACATAAGTACAATTACACTGATGAATGAGAGTAATGAACAACAGCTAGAAGAAAATTTAGGATTCAGTATGTGTGAGATGGAGCCACAGTGCTGCTCATGTAACTGAGTAACAAACAGATATTACAACAGAAGAACAGCAAAATGATACTTTAGGATTAGATGATCTTGTTGAAGCTGCTTCAAAACACTTTCATATTCATCACATGTGCTGTGTTGTGCACACGCTGCAGCTGGCAATAAGAGATAGTCTGCAAGAGGGACCCCGGTTTCACACATCCGGCTTTTCGCCGGTTTGGCGGATGCGGCGCACTCCAGTACAGTGTATACAGTACAGTGGCAGTGTGACAAACGACGGTCACATGCTTTCATGTGACCGGAGCATGTGACCCAGAAGTTATGGAGCTGCCATTGTACTGCATCGTACTGTACTGGCGTGCGCCACATCCGCCAAAAAGCCGGATGTGTGAAACTGGGTGGTCATGCTGGAAATCTAATTGGAAAAGTGAGGAAGTTGGTTATTGCCGCCAGAACCCCTAAAATTGATTCCATCTTGAAGAGACGTGCTCGGTAAGGGGCAATTGTTGATCAAGTCACTCGGTGAGGCAGCACTTATTTAATGACTTAGTGATTGCTTGAACTAAAATCGTTTCTTATAGATATGGTGAACCCTCAAGTAACACTAAATGAAGGTCAATGGACACAGGTGGCTGAATTGAAGGAATTGCTTAATCACCCATTTACCGTGACTAAAAAAATTACAAGCTGAGGATTTAACTCCTGGCATTTTCATAAAGGAGTGGATGAACTTGCTATTTTGCCTGTACCAGAGAGGAGGTTTAATCGCAGATGGCATTTCTGCTTCAATGAAATGGGAGAGACACGGCTATTGGAAAATAAAATTCTTCTGGCAGCTGTTTATGTGGCCCCAAGTCATCGTATACTGCTTGATGATCAACAGCTTACTAAAGGAAAAGAAGCTTTGAGTGAGGTAGCAGTTAGGATGAGCGGCTACAGGACTGCCAGGCACAAGAGGACTTGGGGCCTGACAGTGCTACTGCTGCCGTATCTTCATCCTCATCAAATGAGGAGTTTAACTTTGACAAGTATTTGGATGACATGGAGCAGGCAAAGCGTTGCCGCAAGGAAAAAGATTCCACTCCATCTCCTATAGCAGCTGATTGACCAGATTTCAGCAAAATGTTTCCCTTGCTCTCAAAGAAATAGAAAAATTCATCAAAACTGACTGTGCATGAGGCAATTCCTTTATACCCGGAAATTCTTAGAGATGTTGCTCATGTGGTTACGGCTTTGCCTCCAACACAAGTTAATGTAGAGAGGTAGTTCTCTAGCCTTAAAATTATTCGGTCAGATTTGAGGTCATCTGCGAAGGAGGATCTGATGGAGGCAATTCTATTTCTTACAACAAATTCATAGACTGCACAAATGTTATTTAGTATGTTTTTGTTGAAAACTGTGTTTTGCCACTTACATAGTGTAATATATAAAACACACACACACACACACACACACACACACACATATACAGTTAGGCCCAGAAATATTTGGACAGTGACACAATTTTTGCGAGTTGGGCTCTGCATGCCACCACATTGGATTTGAAATGAAACCTCTACAACAGAATTCAAGTGCAGATTGTAACGTTTAATTTGAAGGTTTGAACAAAAATATCTGATAGAAATTGTAGGAATTGTACACATTTCTTTACAAACACTCCACATTTTAGGAGGTCAAAAGTAATTGGACAAATAAATCAAACCCAAACAAAATATTTTTATTTCAATATTTTGTTGCGAATCCTTTGGAGGCAATCACTGCCTTAAGTCTGGAACCCATGGACATCACCAAACGCTGGGTTTCCTCCTTCTTAATGCTTTGCCAGGCCTTTACAGCCGCAGCCTTCAGGTCTTGCTTGTTTGTGGGTCTTTCCGTCTTAAGTCTGGATTTGAGCAAGTGAAATGCATGCTCAATTGGGTTAAGATCTGGTGATTGACTTGGCCATTGCAGAATGTTCCACTTTTTTGCACTCATGAACTCCTGGGTAGCTTTGGCTGTATGCTTGGGGTCATTGTCCATCTGTACTATGAAGCGCCGTCCGATCAACTTTGCGGCATTTGGCTGAATCTGGGCTGAAAGTATATCCCGGTACACTTCAGAATTCATCCGGCTACTCTTGTCTGCTGTTATGTTATCAATAAACACAAGTGACCCAGTGCCATTGAAAGCCATGCATGCCCATGCCATCACGTTGCCTCCACCATGTTTTACAGAGGATGTGGTGTGCCTTGGATCATGTGCCGTTCCCTTTCTTCTCCAAACTTTTTTCTTCCCATCATTCTGGTACAGGTTGATCTTTGTCTCATCTGTCCATAGAATACTTTTCCAGAACTGAGCTGGCTTCATGAGGTGATTTTCAGCAAATTTAACTCTGGCCTGTCTATTTTTGGAATTGATGAATGGTTTGCATCTAGATGTGAACCCTTTGTATTTACTTTCATGGAGTCTTCTCTTTACTGTTGACTTAGAGACAGATACACCTACTTCACTGAGAGTGTTCTGGACTTCAGTTGATGTTGTGAACGGGTTCTTCTTCACCAAAGAAAGTATGCGGCGATCATCCACCACTGTTGTCATCCGTGGACGCCCAGGCCTTTTTGAGTTCCCAAGCTCACCAGTCAATTCCTTTTTTCTCAGAATGTACCCGACTGTTGATTTTGCTACTCCAAGCATGTCTGCTATCTCTCTGATGGATTTTTTCTTTTTTTTCAGCCTCAGGATGTTCTGCTTCACCTCAATTGAGAGTTCCTTAGACCGCATGTTGTCTGGTCACAGCAACAGCTTCCAAATGCAAAACCACACACCTGTAATCAACCCCAGACCTTTTAACTACTTCATTGATTACAGGTTAACGAGGGAGACGCCTTCAGAGTTAATTGCAGCCCTTAGAGTCCCTTGTCCAATTACTTTTGGTCCCTTGAAAAAGAGGAGGCTATGCATTACAGAGCTATGATTCCTAAACCCTTTCTCCGATTTGGATGTGAAAACTCTCATATTGCAGCTGGGAGTGTGCACTTTCAGCCCATATTATATATATAATTGTATTTCTGAACATGTTTTTGCAAACAGCTAAAATAACAAAACTTGTGTCACTGTCCAAATATTTCTGGACCTAACTGTATATATATATATACTAGAAGGTGGCCCGATTCTACGCATCGGGTATTCTAGAATTTACGTATTGTGTAGTTAATGTATGATTTTTGTTATATATATATATATAGATGTTGTTGTGTGTAGTTACCAAGTGTTTGTGTAGGGGCTGTACATGTTCTGGGTGTTGTCTGGGTGTAGCGGGGGGTGAGAGCGGTGTTGTTTGTGTCTTGCGTTGTGTGTCGTTATTTGTGGAGCGCTGTGTGTCTGTATCGTTGTGTATGTGTGTGTGTGTTTTGGGGGGAGGTATGTTTTGTGCAATGTGTGTGTTGTGCGGTATGTGCGTATATTTGTGTGTGCCGCGGTGTTTGTGTGTTGAGTGTTGTGTGTCTGCGGCGTTGTCTGTGTGTGTGGGTGTCTGTGTAGGGTGGTGTTTGTGGTTCCCAGTGTGTGTGTGGTGTGTTGTGCAGTGCGTGTGTGGCAGTGTGTGTGTGTGTTTTGGGGGGAGGTGTGCACCCCCCATCGTGGTCCACCCCCCATCGTGCTCCATCTCCCATGCTGTGCACCCCCCATCATGCTCCATCCCCCATGCTGCGCACCCCCCATCGTGCTCCATCCCCACTCCCCATTGTGCTCCATCCTCCATGCTGCGCATTCCCCATCGTGCTCCATCCCCCATGCTGCGCATTCCCAATCGTGCTCCATCCCCCATGCTGCGCATTCCTCATCGTGCTCCATCCCCCATGCTGCGCATTCCTCATCGTGCTCCATCCCCCATGCTGCGCACTCCCAAATGTGCTCCATCCCCCATGCTGCGCACTCCCCATCGTGCTCCATCCCCCATGCTGCGCACTCCCCATCGTGCTCCATCCCCCATGCTGCACACTCCCCATCGTGCTCCATCCCCCATGCTGCGCACCCCCCATCATGCTCCATCTCCCATGCTGCGCACTCCCCATCGTGCTCCATCCCCCATGCTACGCATTCCCCATCATGCTCCATCCCCCATGCTGCGCACTCCCAAACGTGCTCCATCCTCCATGCTGCGCACTCCCCATCGTACTCCATCCCCCATGCTACGCATTCTCCATCATGCTCCATCCCCCATGCTGCGCACTCCCCATCGTGCTCCATCCCCCATGCTGCGCACTCCCCATCGTGCTCCATCCCCCATGCTGCACACTCCCCATCGTGCTCCATCCCCCATGCTGCACACTCCCCATCGTGCTCCATCCCCCATGCTGCGCACCCCCCATCGTGCTCCATCCCCCATGCTGCGCACACCCCATCGTGCTCCATCCCCCATGCTGCGCACTCCCCATCGTGCTCCATCCCCCATGCTGCGCACCCCCATCGTGCTCCATCCCCCATGCTGCGCACCCCCCATCGTGCTCCATCCCCCATGCTGCGCACTCCCCATCGTGCTCCATCCCCCATGCTGCACACTGCCCATCGTGCTCCATCCCCCATGCTGCGCACTCCCCATCGTGCTACATCCCCCATGCTGTGCACCCCCCATCGTGCTCCACAGTCACACATCAGACAGTAAACACGCACACATATGATCGCATACACTCACACACACACCCCACTTCTCCCTGTGCCCACCGGTGGGCGGTCCCAGCAGCTGTGCTGCACGCCGTGCTCCTCTGCCGACACTCACAGATCCGATCGCATACACTCACACACACACACACACACTCACACACATCCGATCGCATACACTCACACACATCCGATCACATACACTCACACACACTCACACACATCCGATCGCATACACACACACACTGACGATATCGCACATACGCGCTGACACACTCACAACATCCGGAGATACCACATGCTTCCGGCCATGTGATCCTCCAGCAGGTCCTGGAAGCTCACAGCACAGTATCGCCGCCGAGAAGCAAGCGATATCACGGGATGTTGTGAGTGTGTGGATGCGATGTGAGGTGTGTGTGAGAGTGAGTGTGATCTGATGTGTGTGTGTGTGTGTCTGTTCTTATGTGTGTGTGAGGTGTGTGTGTTCCGCCGCTGCAGGACGTGGATGCGATCTGATGTGTGTGTGAGGTGTGTGTGTTCTGCCGCTGCAGGACGTGGATGCGATCTGATGTGAGTGTGAGTGTGAGTCTGAGTGTGAGTCTGAGTGTGAGTCTGAGTGTGAGTCTGAGTGTGAGTGCGAGTGTGCATGTGAGTGTGAGTGTGCATGTGAGTGTGAGTGTGCATGTGAGTGTGAGTCTGAGTGTGAGTCTGAGTGTGCATGTGAGTGTGAGTGTGCATGTGAGTGTGAGTGTGCATGTGAGTGTGAGTGTGAGTGTGCATGTGAGTGTGAGTGTGCATGTGAGTGTGAGTCTGAGTGTGAGTGTGCATGTGAGTGTGAGTGTGCATGTGAGTGTGAGTGTGCATGTGAGTGTGAGTCTGAGTGTGAGTGTGCATGTGAGTGTGAGTCTGAGTGTGAGTGTGCATGTGAGTGTGAGTCTGAGTGTGCATGTGAGTGTGAGTCTGAGTGTGAGTGTGCATGTGAGTGTGAGTCTGAGTGTGAGTGTGCATGTGAGTGTGAGTCTGAGTGTGAGTGTGAGTGTGAGTGTGAGTCTGAGTGTGAGTGTGCGTGTGAGTGTGCATGTGAGTGTGAGTGTGCATGTGAGTGTGAGTGTGCATGTGAGTGTGAGTCTGAGTGTGAGTGTGCATGTGAGTGTGAGTCTGAGTGTGAGTGTGCATGTGAGTGTGAGTCTGAGTGTGAGTGTGCATGTGAGTGTGAGTCTGAGTGTGCATGTGAGTGTGAGTGTGAGTGTGCGTGTGAGTGTGAGTCTGAGTGTGAGTGTGCCTGTGAGTGTGAGTCTGAGTGTGAGTGTGCATGTGAGTGTGAGTGTGAGTCTGAGTGTGAGTGTGCATGTGAGTGTGAGTCTGAGTGTGAGTGTGCATGTGAGTGTGAGTCTGAGTGTGAGTGTGAGTGTGCATGTGAGTGTGAGTCTGAGTGTGAGTGTGCATGTGAGTGTGAGTGTGCATGTGAGTGTGAGTCTGAGTGTGCATGTGAGTGTGAGTCTGAGGGTGAGTCTGAGTGTGAGTGTGCATGTGAGTGTGAGTCTGAGTGTGAGTGTGCATGTGAGTGTGAGTCTGAGTGTGAGTGTGCATGTGAGTGTGAGTCTGAGTGTGAGTGTGCATGTGAGTGTGAGTCTGAGTGTGAGTCTGAGTGTGAGTGTGCATGTGAGTGTGAGTCTGAGTGTGAGTGTGCATGTGAGTGTGAGTCTGAGTGTGAGTGTGCATGTGAGTGTGAGTCTGAGTGTGAGTGTGCATGTGAGTGTGAGTCTGAGTGTGAGTGTGCATGTGAGTGTGAGTCTGAGTGTGAGTGTGCATGTGAGTGTGAGTGTGAGTGTGCATGTGAGTGTGAGTCTGAGTGTGAGTGTGCATCTGAGTGTGAGTCTGAGTGTGAGTGTGCATGTGAGTGTGAGTCTGAGTGTGAGTGTGCATGTGAGTGTGAGTCTGAGTGTGAGTGTGCATGTGAGTGTGAGTGTGAGTCTGAGTGTGAGTATGCATGTGAGTGTGAGTCTGAGTGTGAGTGTGAGTGTGCATGTGAGTGTGAGTCTGAGTGTGAGTGTGCATGTGAGTGTGAGTGTGCATGTGAGTGTGAGTCTGAGTGTGCATGTGAGTGTGAGTCTGAGTGTGAGTGTGCATGTGAGTGTGCATGTGAGTGTGAGTCTGAGTGTGAGTGTGCATGTGAGTGTGAGTCTGAGTGTGAGTGTGCATGTGAGTGTGAGTCTGAGTGTGAGTCTGAGTGTGAGTGTGCATGTGAGTGTGAGTCTGAGTGTGAGTGTGCATGTGAGTGTGAGTCTGAGTGTGAGTGTGCATGTGAGTGTGAGTCTGAGTGTGAGTGTGCATGTGAGTGTGAGTCTGAGTGTGAGTGTGCATGTGAGTGTGAGTCTGAGTGTGAGTGTGCATGTGAGTGTGAGTCTGAGTGTGAGTGTGCATGTGAGTGTGAGTCTGAGTGTGAGTGTGCATGTGAGTGTGAGTCTGAGTGTGAGTGTGCATGTGAGTGTGAGTCTGAGTGTGAGTGTGCATGTGAGTGTGAGTGTGAGTCTGAGTGTGAGTGTGCATGTGAGTGTGAGTCTGAGTGTGAGTGTGCATGTGAGTGTGAGTCTGAGTGTGAGTGTGAGTGTGCATGTGAGTGTGAGTGTGAGTGTGAGTGTGCATGTGAGTGTGAGTGTGCATGTGAGTGTGAGTCTGAGTGTGCATGTGAGTGTGAGTCTGAGGGTGAGTCTGAGTGTGAGTGTGCATGTGAGTGTGAGTCTGAGTGTGAGTGTGCATGTGAGTGTGAGTCTGAGTGTGAGTGTGCATGTGAGTGTGAGTCTGAGTGTGAGTGTGCATGTGAGTGTGAGTCTGAGTGTGAGTGTGCATGTGAGTGTGAGTCTGAGTGTGAGTGTGCATGTGAGTGTGAGTGTGAGTCTGAGTGTGCATGTGAGTGTGAGTCTGAGGGTGAGTCTGAGTGTGAGTGTGCATGTGAGTGTGAGTCTGAGTGTGAGTGTGCATGTGAGTGAGTGTGAGTCTGAGTGTGAGTCTGAGTCTGAGTGTGAGTGAGTGTGAGTGAGTGTGCGTGTGAGTCTGAGTGTGAGTGTGTGTGAGTCTGAGTCTGCGTGTGAGTCTGAGTGTGAGTGTGCATGTGAGTGTGAGTCTGAGTCTGAGTGAGTGTGAGTGAGTGTGCGTGTGAGTCTGAGTGTGAGTCTGAGTGTGAGTCTGAGTGTGAGTGTGCATGTGAGTGTGAGTCTGAGTCTGAGTGTGAGTGTGTGTGAGTCTGAGTGTGAGTCTGAGTGTGAGTCTGAGTCTGCGTGTGAGTCTGAGTGTGAGTCTGAGTCTGGGTGTGAGTGTGAGTGAGTGTGAGTGAGTGTGCGTGTGAGTCTGAGTGTGAGTGTGAGTGTGTGTGAGTCTGAGTCTGAGTGTGAGTCTGAGTCTGAGTCTGCGTGTGAGTCTGAGTGTGAGTGTGCATGTGAGTCTGAGTGTGAGTCTGAGTGTGAGTCTGAGTGTGAGTCTGAGTGTGAGTCTGAGTGTGCGTGTGAGTCTGAGTGTGAGTCTGAGTGTGAGTCTGAGTGTGCGTGTCAGTCTGAGTGTGAGTCTGAGTGTGAGTGTGCATGTGAGTGTGAGTCTGAGTGTGAGTGTGAGTGTGAGTCTGAGTCTGAGTGTGTGTGAGTGTGAGTCTGAGTGTGCGTGTGAGTCTGTGAGTGTGCGTGTGAGTCTGTGTGAGTGTGCGTGTGAGTGTGCATGTGAGTGTGAGTCTGAGTGTGAGTGTGCATGTGAGTGTGAGTCTGAGTGTGAGTGTGCATGTGAGTGTGAGTCTGAGTGTGAGTGTGCATGTGAGTGTGAGTCTGAGTGTGAGTGTGCATGTGAGTGTGAGTCTGAGTGTGAGTCTGAGTGTGAGTGTGCATGTGAGTGTGAGTCTGAGTGTGAGTGTGCATGTGAGTGTGAGTCTGAGTGTGTGTGCATGTGAGTGTGAGTCTGAGTGTGAGTGTGCATGTGAGTGTGAGTCTGAGTGTGAGTGTGCATGTGAGTGTGAGTGTGAGTCTGAGTGTGCATGTGAGTGTGAGTCTGAGGGTGAGTCTGAGTGTGAGTGTGCATGTGAGTGTGAGTCTGAGTGTGAGTGTGCATGTGAGTGAGTGTGAGTCTGAGTGTGAGTGTGCATGTGAGTGTGAGTCTGAGTGTGAGTCTGAGTGTGAGTGAGTGTGAGTGAGTGTGCGTGTGAGTCTGAGTGTGAGTCTGAGTGTGAGTCTGAGTGTGAGTGTGCATGTGAGTGTGAGTGTGAGTCTGAGTGTGAGTGTGTGTGAGTCTGAGTGTGAGTCTGAGTCTGCGTGTGAGTCTGAGTGTGAGTCTGAGTCTGAGTCTGAGTCTGAGTGTGAGTGAGTGTGAGTGAGTGTGCGTGTGAGTCTGAGTGTCAGTGTGAGTGTGTGTGAGTCTGAGTGTGAGTCTGAGTCTGAGTCTGCGTGTGAGTGTGAGTGTGAGTGTGCATGTGAGTCTGAGTGTGAGTCTGAGTGTGAGTCTGAGTGTGAGTCTGAGTGTGCGTGTGAGTCTGAGTGTGAGTCTGAGTGTGAGTGTGAGTCTGAGTGTGCGTGTCAGTCTGAGTGTGAGTCTGAGTGTGAGTGTGCATGTGAGTGTGAGTCTGAGTGTGAGTGTGAGTGTGTGTGAGTCTGAGTGTGAGTCTGAGTGTGAGTCTGAGTGTGAGTGTGAGTCTGAGTCTGAGTGTGTGTGAGTGTGAGTCTGAGTGTGCGTGTGAGTCTGTGAGTGTGCGTGTGAGTCTGTGTGAGTGTGCGTGTGAGTGTGCATGTGAGTGTGCATGTGAGTGTGCGTGTGAGTGTGAGTGTGCGTGTGAGTCTGATTGTGAGTGTGCATGTGAGTCTGAGTGTGAGTCTGAGTGTGAGTGTGCATGTGAGTCTGAGTGTGAGTGTGCGTGTGAGTCAGAGTGAGTGGAGGCCAATCCGTGCGGGGGGGGCGGACCCGAGGCGAGCGGCCAATCCGTGCGGGGGGGAGGAGCCGAGGCGAGCGGCCAATCCGTGGGGGGGCGGGGCCATTGCGAGCCCAGCGGCCAATCAGCTTTGTGTCACCGTAAGGACACAATTTTGGAGCATGACAGACAGACAGACAGACAGATAGACAGACAGACAGACAGAATAAGGCAATTATATATATAGATGAGTCTGAGTGTGAGTCTGAGTGTGAGTGTGCATGTGAGTCTGAGTGTGAGTGTGCGTGTGAGTCAGAGTGAGTGGAGGCCAATCCGTGCGGGGGGGGCGGACCCGAGGCGAGCGGCCAATCCGTGCGGGGGGGAGGAGCCGAGGCGAGCGGCCAGTCCGTGGGGGGGCGGGGCCATTGCGAGCCCAGCGGCCAATCAGCTTTGTGTCACCGTAAGGACACAATTTTGGAGCATGACAGACAGACAGACAGACAGATAGACAGACAGACAGACAGAATAAGGCAATTATATATATAGATATATATAACACTATGTAATACACTATGTAAGTGGCAAAAAAAGTTTTCAACAAAAACATACTAAATAATAACATTTAGTATAATGCTTATATTTAAGTGAAAAATGTATTTTAGCACAATGTGAACATCAGACATTTAATCATTTTTATGATACAATAATCAAGATATTTACGGTAGATAGAACATAAAATATATTTATTGGAATACAACTTTAGAACACAAAAAAATGTAATAAATTGTAAATATGTAATACACTATGTAATATATATATATATATATATATATATATATATATATATACACACACAAGATATATATGCAATCTACTGTATATTACATAGTGTATTACATATTTACAATTTATTAAAGTTTTTTGTGTTCTAAAGTTGTATCCAATAAATATATTTTATGTTCTATCCAAATATCTTGATTATTGTATCATAAAAATGATTAAATGTCTGATGTTCACATACACATGTTCATGTACTACAATACATTTTTCACCTAACTATAAGCAATATATGTAGGAGTCGGAGTCGAAGGTTTGGCTTACCGACTCCACAGCCCTGCCTAGAAGAACATCCCAAGTATCCGAATATTAGCAACATTCTAACTGCCCCCATAACAATGACACCCCCAGTGCCTATAATAGTAACATTCTGAGTGTCCCCATAACAGTGCCATTCTATATTAGACTTTTATGTGTATGATTTTTATAAATGAAGCCACAAGTCCATCATAACATTTACAAACATTTTATTACATTTACAATTTTATTTCCAAATTATTAGGAAAAACTCAGTTCACTTATATATATTTTTTTTACAAAAAAATGATACCACTTTAAAGAAGTAATATATATTTAATAAATAAAAATTACCCTGCTGGGGTACGTGGTGTAAAAATGTACGGATGGGGGGGTTACATTACAATGTACTATTATACTGAACCTAGTCATTATAAACTGTATCACCTACAGGGCGGCCATCTTCACAATTTCCTTTAGAAAATATCAAATATCTCCAAGGGGTTGTCTGAGATTGGGGTCTGTTCTCTTAGAAAAGGGACAGTCTTGTCTATGGGCTGTTTCTGGGTCTAAGCTGTAATACCAGGCACAACCTGTAGACAATGGTAGCGCTGTTTCTACAATAGCTCAGGCAACCCCATTGACTATAAGTCGCACTCTTGTGGTTCCACTATTGTCATTCAGTATATAAATGGCCACCCATACAGTTTAAAGGCTACTGGTGCATGTTAGGAAATGAGAATATTTAGGAACATGTGTCAGTAAAAGCTATTTTTGATATGAGCGCATGTTATCATGTGGTGGTGCTAGACTAATAGAATAGAATATGTACAGGTTACAGGTTTCTAAAAATTACTGGATACTGAAACTACAAATTATTTTACAAATAAAGTGCCCTTTAAGAGTTAAATAACGAAAAAAAAAGGAACAAATATTTTCAAGGAGAAATAACTTAAACATTGGCAAGCACCATGTCTGGGAAGGATAATACTGTCACTGTACATCTTCTGCAATGCCGTCCAAAATCTATCGAAAAAGAAATTTCCCCCCTCTCCTATGGATTGGAGGTGGGTGGGGGGGGTTCACTTACTTAAACACTAGCAACGCACCCTTTAAACTGAGTGACAGGATGAAGTCGTCTTGGTTCTAGCGGCTGTATGTCAGCGACTAGGGATGATCGAATACCTCAAATATTCGGCTTTGCGAATATTTGCTGAATACCTCGCCGCTATTCGACTATTCGAGAATATTCGATGCGCAATGTAAGTCTATGGGAAACCCGAATAACGACTATTTGGAACTATTCGGGCTTCCCATAGACTTACATTGCGTATCGAATATTCGCATAGCGGCGACCTATTCATCGGATATTTGCGAAGCCGAATATTTGAGGTATTTGATAATCCCTATCAGCGATGCAAACAATCTGAAAGTCTTAAGACGGCCATGTCTACTTATGAATGGACTCGGGAGTCCAACTTTGGTCACGTACGGAAGCTTTCAAGGGAACCCGTTTCTGGATGTATATACAGGCGGAGGTCCTCTGTATAATACACTCGCTACTACGACATAGGGATTGGCTGTAAATTAGGTCGAAAGGTGTGATGTCACCTGGTATGACTGCTGATGTCATTGCTCCTTTTTTTTACACTTAGTCTGGAAATTTACAGGTTTGTGACTTAATTAAAGGGATGACCAGCGTGGTTGGATTGCGGACCCTCCTCGCTTTTAGCATAGTGTTACGTGAACAGGACCACTCCAAGGGAATATTGTGCATGGGTCAAATCCCAATGAAGTGGTTGCTTAAATGGGTTGTCCACTACTAGGACAAACCCTTTCTGATTCCGAATTTCCCCCAGGTAAAATAATAAAGCCTATACTACCCCGTATCAGTGATGTCCGGGCTCATGTGGGATTGTGATGTCACAAGAGCCCCGGGTCCAATCAGTGCTGCCTTCCTCTTTCCCGCTTGGGACCAAACGAGTTCATCAACAGGAAGTGATCACTGCGGCTGCAGGTCACTTCCTGTTGATTGTTTGTTCTGAAGGTGCGTAGAAGCCGGCACTGATTGGATGATGCCACAACCCCGTGAGCCCGACAATGCTGGAAGGGTGCCGGTATGGAAGGCGATATTAGTATACCTGGGGAAAACATGTAGAATCAGAAGGAGGTTGTCCTAGTAGTGGACAACCCCTTTAATGATGACCTAACCAAAGGATAGGTCATAATTATCAGATTGGTGGGGGGTTGACACCAAACATCCCTACCAATCATTACTATTCATGGCTGAATGTTAGCAGCTGCAGAGCTGAATTGCACAGCTTTGTCAGCAGTGTAGTGGCTGCTGCTCGGTACTGCAGAACAGCACGTATTCATATGAACCGGAGTGGATCTGCAGATCCACCCCTCTCTGTCTAGCCTTCCTTCCCTTGTCTGTTATTACAAGGGGAGGACAGAAAGGGGGGAGAAAGGACATGGGGAGGAAAGATAGGCAGGCAGACAGGGGCGGGAATAACTAGCAAAACCCGACCCACCTATTAGATATTCTATTGCACCTATCAATCAAATAACAGTGCATTTCACAAACTTTACTTGCCTGTATTTCAGAAACTATACATCCGATCTCACAACTAAAGGTATGTATAGAATCAGCATGGTAGTGTCAGTATAGCACTGGCTTTAGTTTTTATGATACAATCCTGGTGGTTGGTCCTCTTTAACTCAAGTCTAATGTCTATGGGTACCTGAAGAATTACTATATACCCAATATAAATAATACCAGCCAGTGCCAATTTCACATGTACCCTGCCAGATGGGGGTAGAATTAGGAGAACCCACTAAAGTTAGGGGGAAAAAAACAAAACTAATAAATGGTCTCACAATGGAGTAAGAATTGTCAAAGCTAAACGAACCCTTTAAGTAGTCACAAGACCCAATGGTTCCAGACGAGGAGAATCACAGGATTGGCAGATTTAGAGAATGTCGTTGTTTTGCTTTGTACTGATTTTTCTATACAAGTCAAGGGGACTTGGATTTACAGTGGTGACATCAGCCCTTCGATCACTTTGTCAGACATGTAGCTTAGTAAACATTTCTTAGACATTAATTCAAACCATACAAATATAGTTGATGCTTCCTAGCTGCAGGGGTCAGTACATAAAACGTTAAAGCAAGAGTCTCCGGTGTATGGATGATGACGTCCGATGAAGACGAGGAAGACACCCTTGGTCATTATAACAGGTGGGATCCATCAGTGAGGCACACGTCCGATGATCGCCTGTTGCTTTCTATGGCATTGCTTTCTGCCACAGACTTGAAGTTTATATTTGTAGTTCTTTATTGCTCAAAGTGCAAACAAGACACATTTCAGTCTTGAAGGGGAAGATTTACTGCAAACGTCTGGCAACGAAACCAGATTCTCCCAACCATCCAGACCAACAGCGGCACAAAGACCTAGACATGGACTGCCGGACTCCACCACATTGACATCCATAAACATATAGAGAAGGCAGGCTGCTCACAATATGTCTCACATCTTTTCTTCTGCTGTCAACCCATTTCTGTTCCGATGTATTACACCTCCCTGAAAATGCAACAGGCAAGAATATAAATTAGTATAAAGTATAGACAATTATTATTTCCTATCATTTATCGAGGCATCCAGACTCATCCGCAATCTGCATCACCAATAAGGATTAGTAGGACCGGATGTCCCCGACTGGGACTGTCCAAGAATATGGACAGAACAGAGGAAAAAAAAAACCCTGCACATATAAATAAGGCTGAAAATCCCTTTAAACCAGGCATTTCTCTATCTCAAAGGTCTGTATTGGGCCGGAGTCACATTTGTGAGAGACTTGCGAGAGTCTCACATCGCATCACCCGGCACGGCCGCACACTCTCTGGACACGAGCGTCTCAGCTGCATAGAAATACATGCAGTCGACCCACTCCTGTCAGGAGAGTGTGCGGCCGTGCCGGGTGATGCAATGAGAAACTCTCGTGAGTCTCTTGCAAGTGTGACTCCGGCCTTTATCATATTTTTGTGGTTGAACACCTTCAATTAACTAGTTCTACTTTTTCTCTACTGCAGTTTGTTACAAATGGACATAGAGCTGACAAACTCATGAGTTCTAGTCCTGTTTTAGGAAACCAGAGCAGATGAGAATTTGAATGTATCAATATAGGAAATCGTCTAAAGAAATACAGTATAGCTGCAGATCACACTTTTTTCTTCAAGTCTTGGATTCCAGGAGGAAAACTCTTATCTGATATAATGATATATTGTAGCAAACAACAGCAGTAAGTTTCTGGCTGTGCATTCATGTGTTTTCAATGGGGAGAGAGGGGAATAGGCCACTGCCAGACACTTCTGGTGACGGCTTCAAGTGAACCTGTCACTTACTAAAAATGTGTATTTTTTTATCTTGTGTAAATGCCGCTGGATCTGGCATATCAATTACTATTCAATTATTTGTTGAGGGAGAGTTGGGCGACTGAAACCACCAAATTTGACAGGTTTGGCTGATTTTCATCGAATGTGTATTAGGGCCTTAAAAGAAGTTGGCCCCCATCTCATTAATTGGATCAAGTAAGTGAAAAAAAAAAAAAAAAAGATCTCCTGGATGTTAAAAATATACTCTTAAATATATTTTTTCTTCAAATACGTGATAAGACGCATGAAAGATGGACTTCAAAATGTGTAAAAAATGAAGGGAATTTTGTTTACTTACCGTAAATTCCTTTTCTTCTAGCTCCTATTGGGAGACCCAGACAATTGGGTGTATAGCTTCTGCCTCCGGAGGCCACACAAAGTATTACACTTTAAAAAGTGTAACCCCACCCCTCTGCCTATACACCCTCCCGTGCATCACGGGCTCCTCAGTTTTGGTGCAAAAGCAGGAAGGAGGAAACTTATAAATTGGTCTAAGGTAAATTCAATCCGAAGGATGTTCGGAGAACTGAAACCATGAACCAAAAGAACAATTCAACATGAACAACATGTGTACACAAAAGAACAACAGCCCGAAGGGAACAGGGGCGGGTGCTGGGTCTCCCAATAGGAGCTAGAAGAAAAGGAATTTACGGTAAGTAAACAAAATTCCCTTCTTCTTTGTCGCTCCATTGGGAGACCCAGACAATTGGGACGTCCAAAAGCAGTCCCTGGGTGGGTAAAAGAATAAAAGAATACCTCGATAAAAAGAGCCGAAAAACGGCCCCCTCTTACAGGTGGGCGACCGCCGCCTGAAGGACTCGCCTACCTAGGCTGGCATCTGCCGAAGCATAGGCATGCACCTGATAGTGTTTCGTGAAGGTGTGCAGACTCGACCAGGTAGCCGCCTGACACACCTGCTGAGCCGTAGCCTGGTGCCGCAATGCCCAGGATGCACCCACGGCTCTGGTAGAATGGGCCTTCAGCCCTGAAGGAATCGGAAGCCCAGAAGAACGGTAGGCTTCAAGAATCGGTTCCTTGATCCACCGAGCCAAGGTTGACTTGGAAGCCTGCGACCCCTTACGCTGGCCAGCGACAAGGACAAAGAGCGCATCCGAACGGCGCAGGGGCGCCGTGCGAGAAATGTAGAGCCGGAGTGCTCTCACGAGATCTAACAAGTGCAAATCCTTTTCACATTGGTGAACTGGATGAGGGCAAAAGGAAGGTAAGGAGATATCCTGATTGAGATGAAAAGGGGATACCACCTTAGGGAGAAATTCCGGGACCGGACGCAGAACCACCTTATCATGGTGAAACACCAGGAAGGGGGCTTTGCATGACAGCGCTGCTAGCTCAGACACTCTCCGAAGTGATGTGACTGCCACTAGGAAGGCCACCTTCTGCGAAAGGCGTGATAGAGAGACATCCCGCATCGGCTCGAAAGGTGGTTTCTGAAGAGCCGTTAGCACCCTGTTAAGATCCCAGGGTTCCAGCGAACGCTTGTAAGGTGGGACTATGTGGCAAACTCCCTGCAGGAACGTGCGGACCTGCGGAAGCCTGGCTAGACGCTTTTGAAAAAACACGGAAAGCGCCGATACTTGTCCCTTGAGAGAGCCGAGAGACAAACCCTTATCCATTCCGGATTGAAGGAAAGAAAGAAAAGTGGGTAAGGCAAACGGCCAGGGGGTAAAACCCCGATCAGAGCACCAGGATAAGAAGATCCTCCAAGCCCTGTGATAGATCTTGGCGGACGTTGGTTTCCTGGCTTGTCTCATAGTGGCAATGACATCTTGAGATAACCCTGAGGACGCTAGGAGCCAGGACTCAATGGCCACACAGTCAGGTTGAGGGCCGCAGAATTCAGATGGAAAAATGGCCCTTTAGACAGCAAGTCTGGTCGGTCTGGGAGTGCCCACGGTTGACCCACCGTGAGGTGCCACAGATCCGGGTACCACGACCTCCTCGGCCAGTCTGGAGCGACGAGGATGGCGTGGCGGCAGTCGGACTTGATCTTGCGCAACACTCTGGGCAGCAGTGCCAGAGGAGGAAATACATAAGGCAGTCGAAACTGCGACCAATCCTGAACTAATGCGTCCGCCGCCAGAGCTCTGTGATCTTGAGACCGTGCCATGAATGCCGGGACTTTGTTGTTGTGCCGAGACGCCATGAGGTCGACGTCCGGCGTTCCCCAGCGGCAACAGATCTCTTGAAACACGTCCGGGTGAAGAGACCATTCCCCTGCGTCCATGCCCTGGCGACTGAGAAAGTCTGCTTCCCAGTTTTCTACGCCCGGGATGTGAACTGCGGAGATGGTGGAGGCTGTGGCTTCCGCCCACAGCAGAATCCGCCGAACTTCTTGGAAGGCCTGACGACTGCGTGTGCCGCCCTGGTGGTTGATGTACGCGACCGCCGTGGCGTTGTCCGACTGTATGCGGATCTGTCTGCCCTCCAGCCACAGATGGAACGCCTTTAGGGCTAGATACACTGCCCTTATCTCCAGAACATTGATCTGAAGGGAGGACTCTGTCGGAGTCCAGGTTCCCTGAGCCCTGTGGTGGAGGAAGACCGCTCCCCATCCTGACAGACTCGCGTCCGTCGTGACCACAGCCCAGGATGGGGGCAGGAATGATTTTCCCTTCAACAAGGAAGTGGGAAGAAGCCACCACTGAAGAGAGGTTTTGGCTGCCAGTGAAAGAGAGACGTTCCTGTCTAGGGACGTCGACCTCCTGTCCCATTTGCGGAGAATGTCCCATTGAAGTGGACGCAGATGAAACTGCGCAAAGGGAACTGCCTCCATTGCTGCCACCATCTTCCCTAGGAAGTGCATGAGGCATCTCAAGGGGTGTGACTGGGTCCGAAGGAGAGAGTGCACCCCTGTCTGCAGCGAACGCTGTTTGTACAGCGGAAGCTTCACTATCGCTGAGAGAGTATGAAACTCCATCCCGAGGTAAGTCAGTGATTGGGTCGGTGTCAATTTTGACTTTGGGAAATTGATGATCCACCCGAACCTCTGGAGAGTCTCCAGAGCAATGGTCAGGCTGTGTTGACATGCCACCTGGGAGGGTGCCTTGACTAGGAGATCGTCTAAGTAAGGGAAAAGTGCATCGGCTCGCTCGGGGGGCGGAGATGTTCTGAAGAAACGAGTCGGAGGACGAGAGCTGAGCTCTATCCTGTAACCGTGCGACAGAATGTCTCTCACCCATCGGTCTTGGACATGTGGCCACCAGGCGTCGCAAAAGCGGGAGAGCCTGCCACTGACCGAGGATGCGGTTTGGGGAGGCCGAAAGTCATGAGGAGGCCGCCTTGGAGGCTGTTCGTCCGGCGGTCTTTGGAGGACGTGACTTAGACCGCCATGCAGAAGAGTTCCTCTGGCCCTTCTCTGACCTGTTGGACGTGGAGGATTGGGACCTGGCTGAGGGCCGAAAGGACCGAAACCTCGATTGAATTTTTCGTTGCTGAGGTTTGTTTGGTTTGGACTGGGGTAAGGACGAGTCCTTACCCTTGGATTGTTTAATAATTTCATCCAATTGCTCGCCAAACAAACGGTCGCCAGAAAATGGCAAACCGGTTAAGAACTTCTTGGAAGCAGAGTCTGCCTTCCATTCGCGTAGCCACATGGCCCTGCGGACTGCCACCGAATTGGCGGACGCTACCGCTGTACGGCTCGCTGAGTCCAGGACGGCGTTCATGGCGTAGGACGAAAAGGCCGATGCCTGAGAAGTCAAAGACACAACTTGCGGAGCAGAGGTACGTGTGACTGCATTAATCTCAGACAGACAAGCTGAGATAGCTTGGAGTGCCCACACGGCTGCAAAGGCCGGAGCAAAAGACGCGCCTATGGCTTCATAGATGGATTTCATCAGGAGCTCTATTTGCCTGTCAGTGGCATCCTTGAGCGATGAACCATCTGCCACTGATACTACGGATCTAGCCGCCAGTCTAGAGACTGGAGGATCCACCTTGGGACACTGAGCCCAACCCTTAACTACGTCAGGGGGGAAGGGGTAACGTGTGTCATTAAGGCGCTTAGTAAAGCGCTTGTCCGGAAATGCTCTGTGCTTCTGGACAGCATCTCTGAAGTTAGAGTGATCGAAAAACGCACTCCGTGTACGTTTGGGAAGCCTAAACTGGTGTTTCTCCTGCTGTGAAGCCGACTCCTCTATAGGTGGAGTTGGGGGAGAAAGATCTAGCACCTGGTTGATGGACGCTATAAGGTCATTTACTATGGCGTCCCCTTCAGGTGTATCAAGATTGAGAGCAACGTCAGGATCAGAGCCCTGAGCTGCGACCTCCGCCTCATCCTCCAGAGAGTCCTCATGCTGCGACCCCGAACAGCGTGATGAAGCCGGGGAAGGTTCCCAGCGAGCCCGCTTAGCCGGTCTGGGACTGCGGTCCGTGTCGGAGTCCTCCCCGTGGGACCTAGGTGTCACCCCAGGAGCACTCTGCTGCACCGACCGAGAGGGGCCTGGGGGCGATGAACTCACAGTGCCCGGGGCCTGTGTGACCGATCTGGACTGCAAGGCTTCTAGTATCTTAGCAGACCATCTGTCCATAGACTGAGCCATGGATTGTGAAAGCGACTCAGAGAGTTTCTCAGCCAAAACTGCAAACTCTGTCCCTGCCACCTGGACAGTGGAAGCCGGCGGTTCTACCTGAGCCGAGGGTCCCACCAGTGCCCGAGGCTCCGGCTGAGTGAGTGCCACAGGGGCCGAGCATTGCACACAGTGAGGGTAGGTGGAACCTGCAGGTAACATAGCCGCACAAGAGGTACAGGTTGCAAAATAAGCCTGTGCCTTGGCACCCTTGCTCTTTGCGGACGACATGCTGTAGTCTCCTCTGAGAGTGATCACTGAGGGTATATAGCCAAAAGCAAAACAATGCGGCCGAACAGAGAAAATGTATACATATATATATATATATATATATATATATATATATATATATATATATATATATATATATATGCACTTCGGCACCCAAGGGGGGCCAGCACCGGGTAACCGGTGTGGCTTACCGACCGCCCAAAGCGGTTGTGTGTCCACCAGATTCCCTGCCTGGGCCTCCCAGAGCTGTAGAGCTCGTTCTGAAATCCTCCACCGGCAGAAGTGATTGTAAATATGGCTGCCAGAGTTCTCAGGGGAGGAGGGAGCCGTGGGCGTGACTAATACAGTGCGGGAATCTGGTGCCCCACAGTGCTCAGTGAGGGGGGAGGAGAACACCTAAGTATGCTCCAGCCCTCACTGCCGACGTCCAGTCGACCGTCCCGCCCTTACCCCTGACTGGCAGGCCCGGGGGCGGGAGTTATGGTACTAGGCCGCAGAAGCCGGGGACTAAATTTAATAACGCGGCCGGCAAACAGGCGCGGTCGGCGCGGTAGTCCCGGTCGTCACAAAAAAACAGCAGCCGCTGCAGCGTCTGTAACACAGGCGCTCCATGCACCGTCCCCAAGGGGACACAGAGTACTTTATAGATGCAGGGCCTGTCCCTGATGATACTCAGTCTCCTGTCCGTCAGATTCCCCCAGGGGCTGCGGAGGGAGCCCGGTCCCAGTGAATGGTGACCGGTTAGGATCCCACTTCTCCCAGAGCCTCTAGGGGATGGGGAAGGAAAAACGGCATGTGGCTCCAGCCTTTGTACCCGCAATGGGTACCTCAACCTTAACAGCACCGCCGACTTAGTGGGGTGAGAAGGGAGCATGCCGGGGGCCCTGTTAGGGCCCTCTTTTCTTCCATCCGATACAATCAGCAGCTGCTGCTGACTAAAATGGGAGCTTGAGTGAATGTGTGCCTCCTTCAACACAAAGCATAAAACTGAGGAGCCCGTGATGCACGGGAGGGTGTATAGGCAGATGGGAGGGGTTACACTTTTTAAAGTGTAATACTTTGTGTGGCCTCCGGAGGCAGAAGCTATACACCCTAATTGTCTGGGTCTCCCAATGGAGCGACAAAGAAAAATGTATTTTATATCCAATAAATTGGTTGCCAAAGTTCAGTTACAGAAAGGAAAAAAATAATATTCTTCTTTAGCTTACGTAAAGAGTTATTAATAGTCCATTCTAATCAATAAAAATCTTCTCCATCTTTCCTTAGTTCCTGAATGGATGCAAGGATGAAATGCTATAGGCCTGACAGCATGTGTTCATCTTGGGTGAATGGGCTGGATGGATGGATCCGTTGAAGAGGCTTCAAGTAGCCTGACATGTGTGAGAGAGAGCAGCCTCGACATGTGTCCTTCTGCAGGCACGATCCCCCTCTCTCTGCTCTCCCCCCCAGAAGTGTCATGGTATATATGTCCATTGCAGCTGCTCATAAAGGCTATTTAAGGAGATCCTACTATACACATGATGCAACCCTAGAATATACCATACTATGTCAGCATCTATCTATATGCAATACAGATATTCAATACAGATACCTTTATCTTATTCCTTATAAGAATTGTTATCAATAAGCTATGCCCTCCAAAATAGACAGAACTGTGAACATATATAATATGTCCTATTATAAAGTGTTTGATAACTAGATGTATTAATTTTAATGTTTTTACACTGGACTACTGGACTGGCAATGCTCCTCCGTACTCTTCTTGATCTGCAGGGCTTTTCTGGATCTTCAGTGCTCTTTCCGTGCTCTTCTGGATCTGCAGCCCTCTTCTATGTTCTTCTGAATCTGCAGTGCTCCTCAGTACTCTTCTGAATCTACATAGCTCCTCAGTACTCTTTTGGATCTGCAGTGCTCCTCAGTACTCTTCTGGATCTGCAGTGCTCCTCAGTACTCTTCTGGATCTGCAGTGCTCCTCAGTACTCGTCTGACTCTGCAGTGCTCCTCAGTACTCTTCTGACTCTGCAGCGCTCCTCAGTACTCTTCTGACTCCTCAGTGCTCCTCAGTACTCTACTGAATCTGCAGTGCTCCTCAGTATTTTTCTGAATCTGCAGAGCTCCTCAGTACTCTTCTGGATCTGCAGTGCTCCTAAGTACTCTTCTGGATCTGCAGTGCTCCTAAGTACTCTTCTGGATCTGCAGTGCTCCTCAGTACTCTTCTGGATCTGCAGTGCTCCTCAGTACTCTTTTGGATCTGCAGAGCTCCTCAGTACTCTTTTGGATCTGCAGTGATCCTCAGTACTCTTTTGGATCTGCAGTGCTCCTCAGTACTTTTCTGGATCTGCAGTGCTCCTCAGTACTCTTCTGGATCTGTAGTGCTCTGTGTGAAAGCAACCGCCCCCGTCGTTTGTGCGTCACGGGCAAATCGCTGCCCGTGGCACACAATATCGCTAGGACACGCCACACATACTTACCTTCCTAGCGACGTCGCTGTGGGCGGCGAACAACCTCTTCATTAAGGGGGAGGTTCGTGCACTGTCACAGCAGTGTCACACAGCGGCCCGCCAATAGAAGCGGAGGGGCAGAGAGCAACCGCATTAACGACACGCCCACCTCGTTGGTGGCAGGACACAGGTATGTTGTTGTACCCGGGGTGTCACACGTAGCGATATGTGCTGCCTCAGGAACGACAAACAACCTGCGTCCAGCACCAGCAACGATATTTGGGAAATGAACGACGTGTCAAAGATCAACAATTAGGTGAGTATTTCTGATAGTTAGCGGTCGCTCGTACGTGTCACACGCAACGACGTCACTAATGAGGCCGGAGGTGCGTCCCGAATTCCGTGACCCAACGATATCTCGTTAGCGATGTCGTTGCGTGTAAAGCGGCCTTAAGAAGTGTTGCTGGTCCAAGAGGCAACAATCAGTATTTTTTCACCTCCCTGGACCTATTAAAAAGATGTTGTGCAGAAGTCTGTTGCAAAGAAGAGGACAACCCCTCTAAACAATTTACATATAGCTGACTAGGTCTTCTACCAAATATATAACAAATAAAATTAGATTGACTTACGAGGCTGTAAGAGTGGAATTAAGGAGTAAAGTTGTTCTAATTCTGTAGAGTTGAGCCAAAGTAAGTTTCCTATGCTGAGTCGACTGCTGCGGGTCTGACATTGTCCGCCTGGCACAGCCAGGTGCACCAATATTGTCCACCTCTGTCTCATTGTCCTCCGCATACTCTGCATACTCCTGTGATGGAGAATCTAACTCAAAATCCGGGAGAGAGTCAAGTTGTTCTGAAAGTGGATCTTCAGCAGTTTTGGAATATCGCATCTCTTCTGAATCGGACAGGTCAGAGGAACTGCTGCTGCAGCTACTGAGGTTGACTATATGCTGTCTTGAAGAGACAGACTGAGATCTAGGTTTTGCCGGGTGCTCTTCAGCCTTTCTCAAGGAACGTTCCACCAAGCTAGTCCTTTTGTGGGAAACGTATCGAGCTCGGCCATTTTTATTGCGGTCAATAAAAGCGTCAGGATTCGGAGACATGAAGAGTTCACACAGGCTTTTACTTTGGGTCAGCTGAGCTTCCTCATTAGTTTGGTCCGTTGGTTCAGTGGAAATCAGATGAAGGAGATTGGCTTCTGACTTGGATTTCAGGACCTTGGATTTGCATGGTAAGAGCTGGACTGGAGTCCTCCTCTTGAGTTTTGGAGATGTTGAGCGCTGAGAACTGACTGACTCTCTCTCTTCTTCTGTCATTTCTTGCTGCTGACGTTCTACGAACTCCTCCAGTGACGTCGGCGAGAGGGTCCCATAGGCGCTGTCAATAGACGACGATCTACATGCGTTTGGCTCCAGTTTTAGATAGTTAGAATCCGCCGCTGGGTTTGGATCGGAAGTCTCCATGCTTTCAAACATGTCTCTGGTAGGTGTGATGGAGGAGGCAGTGGTGCTGATTGAAGTTTCATCAGACTGAGAGCTGAAGAGTCCTTGCTCTGTCTCAGGAGACGAGAGGTCCTCACAGGCGTCAATCACCACGACGGATATTGTCTCTGTTGAGCCGTCTGATTGGCTGCAAAGAAAAAAAGAAACGAAATTAAAAAAAAAAAATTACAATACCGAAAGCAATCATCATCATGGAACACAATACCAGAGGCGGACATACCATTGGTGCAAGAGTGGCCAAAGAGGCCCTCTTCTGTCTGTGTTTGGTACTGTGCACAACACAGTCTATATACATTGTCTATTCTGAACCCTAAATTATCAACGTCAGTGATTCAAAGATATTATATATATACTAGCTATAGTACCCAGCATTGCTGTCTCTCCCACTCTCTCTCAGTATATCTCCCTCTCTGTCTGTCTCACACTCTGTCTATTTGTCTGTCTGTCTCTGTCTGTCTCCCTCGTTGTCTGTCTCTCTGTCTGTCTCTATCTCTCTCACTCTCTTTGTCTGTCTCTCTCTCTGTTTGTCTCTGACTGTCTTTCTATCCATCTCTCTCTGTTTGTCTCTGTGTCTGTCTCTCTGTCTGTCTCTGTATCTCTCTCTCTGTCCATCTCTACGTCTGTCTCTCTAGCCGTCTTTCTCTATACGTCTCTCTCTATCCACCTCTCTCTCTATCAGCCTCACTCTGTCTCTTTCCCTGTCTCCCTCTCTCTCAGTCTGTCTGTCTCTGTATCTCTCTCTCTGTCCGTCTCTACGTCTGTCTCTCTATCTGTCTCTCTCTATCCACCTCTCTCTCTATCAGCCTCTCTCTGTCTCTTTCCGTCTCCCTCTCTCTCAGTCTCTCTGTCTGTATCTCTCTGTCTCTTTCCGTGTGTCTCTTTCTCTCTGTCTCTCCACCGACATCATATTACCTCACACAGAAGCTTCTTATTCTAAAACTGTCCTTCGTTGCCTATAGAAACTAATCACAGCTGCTATTAATGACCTGTAGCTCCCAGCTCCATTGACTTTAATGTAAGTAGGTTTTTGGTGAATAACTGTAAAGCGCAGGGTAATATTTTCCCCTCAAAACAGTCTATGACATGCCCTGAGTCACATAGGGCGTCTGTGCAAAGTTTTGTGATTGTAAATGTGACAGTGCGGATTCCTTTAGCGGACACACACACACACACATACACTCATCTTTGTTTATTAGATAAAGATAAATTTATAAGGACAGCTGATTTCTTGCAATAGAAAATATATAATACTTTATTGCCTCTGTAGGAGCGCTGCAGCGATATCGAGCATTTCATGTTGTGTTCCTCCACATGACAGATGCTGGACACCCTGCGATCTCTATATTCTGTCCAAACCAGACAACCCCGTTTAAAATTATTTTTTTGGCTACTTACCTGTGTAACATGTCAGCACTGCTTCGTCGCAGTATCGTTGGCGAGCTGGCTGCAGATGCTCCACTTTCCATATCTTCTTCCTCTTCTGGATGATGTGACACCTGCTGCTGGTTCTGCACATGCTCCTGACGCAATCTCTGCAGCAGGTTCTGTTGTAATATGGTAATGATTTACAGGTTACTTACATGATAGAGATAAAGGACAGAGGCATGATTGTGAACAAAAGGCAACAGCAACCCTACAGGCTAAGTGAGGTATTGCATCATTGCTTGTAATATAATCTAATGCAAAATAGCTTAATTGTACTAATTAATTATTATTATTATTAATAATAATAATAATAATAATAATAATAATAATAATAATAATAAAAAAAAATAATAGTACATTTTTAGAGCACCATTGATTCCAACTTTTTTTCTTTTTTGTTAATGTAGTCCCACGAGTGCTTGGTTTGGGGTTTTTTTGGGGGTGGGGAGAACTTGGGTTGTGAAAGTGAGTGACATCATTTTGGTTTATGAATAACTTATTGACAAACTTTTATTAACTCTTTAAATGGAATAATGTAAAGAAAAAAGCAATTCCGACAGATTTCTTTTTTTAAAAAACAAACAAAAAACTTTATGCTATTCACTATGTTACCTTTATTCTGTGAATCAGTCTAATTATTGCAATAAAAAATGTGTACAGTTTTATATTTTTTACCTTTGCACAATAAATACTCTGAAAAAAATGTTCTTTTGTGCCATAACTTTTATAATTTTCCATCAGTAGAGCTGAATGAGGGCTTATTTTGTGCGTGACAAGCTGAACTTTTCATCGGTACCATTTTGTGATAACTAGTACATTTTTTGTAGCACTTTTTATTACCCTCTTTCAGAGGCAAAACGAACTTAAAAACAGCAATTCTAGATTCCATTTATTTTGTTAAACACAATTCATGTTAATGGTATTTGTATTCTGCAGTTGATACGATTATGACAAAAGCAAACTAATGTGTTTTTTATGTTTTGCACAAAAGATTTACTTAAAAATTTATTTTTTTGGGGGGCCTCCATATTCTTTTTTATTTTTCTGAACACAAAAACTGGGCTTAATTTTTGTGGGGCAAACTAGCTTTTACTGGAGTCCTTTTTGGATACATATGATTTCTGGATAACTTTTTATTACATTTTTTGTAAACCTGTTGTGAACCAAAACTGCAATTCTCATAGGGTATTTTTTTTTTTTTGCAATCATTATGCAGAATAACTAATTATATAGTTTTGTAGTACAGGTCAATATGTTTACAGTGATATTTTTATGTTCTCCTACTTTATCCAACAAAATCACATTTTAAATTGATTGTAATTTAAATATATATATATATATATATATATATATATATATATATATATATATATATATATATATATATATATATATATATATATATATATATACATATATATATATACATATATATATATATAAAAAAATAAATAAAATATATATATATATATATATATATATATATATATATATATATATACACACACACACACACACTGTATATATATATATATATATATATATATATATATATACACACACACACACACTATATATATATATATATATATACGGTATATATATATATACACACACACACTGTATATATATATAAATTAGTTTGGAAAAGAAATGCTTAACCGTAATAGGAAGTGTGATAAAACTATTTGATTACTATCATTTGATGCCGCATAGTGAATGCTTGAAAAAAAAAAAATCAATGCCAGAATTTCTGTTTTTGTTCATCCTGTCTTACAAAAATAAATACATAAAAAGTAATCTAAATATTTCAAGTATCTCAAAATGGTGCTGATAAAAACTACAGTTCATTGTACCCTGAGCTCTGTGGTGGAGAAAGACTGCTCCCCACCCTGACAGGCTCGCGTCCGTCGTGACCACAGCCCAGGATGGGGGCAGGAAGGATTTCCCCTTCGACAGAGAAGTGGGAAGAAGCCACCACTGAAGGGAAGCCTTGGCTGCCCGAGACAGGGAGACGTTCCTGTCGAGGGACGTCGACTTCCTGTCCCATTTGCGGAGAATGTCCCATTGAAGTGGACGCAGATGAAACTGCGCAAAAGGAACTGCCTCCATTGCTGCTACCATCTTCCCTAGGAAGTGCATGAGGCGCCGCAAGGGGTGTGACTGGCCTTGAAGGAGAGATTGCACCCCTGTCTGCAGTGAACACTGTTTGTCCAGCGGAAGTTTCACTATCGCTGGAAGAGTATGAAACTCCATGCCAAGATATGTCAGCGATTGGACCGGTGTCAGATTTGACTTTGGAAATGCTGAGAAGCTGACTCCTCAATTGGAGGAGCTGGGGGAGAAATATCCAACACCTGATTGATGGTCGCTATAAGGTCATTCACTATGGCGTCACCTTCAGGTGTATCTAGGTTGAGAGCGGCATCAGGATCAGAATCCTGATCTGCTACCTCCGCTTCATCATCCAGAGAGTCCTCCTGCTGAGACTCCGAACAGTGTGATGAGGTCGAGGGAATTTCCCAGCGAGCCCGTTTAGGCGGCCTGGGACTGCGGTCCGTGTCAGAGACTTCACCCTGGGACCTATGGGTCACCCCAGGAGCACTTTGCTGCTCCAACTGAGGGGGGCCTGGGGTCAATGATTGAACAGTGCCCGTGGCCTGAGTCACCGGTCTGGACTGTAAGGCTTCTAGTATCTTAGCAGACCATTTATCCATACTCTCAGACAGTTTGTCAGCAAATACTGCAAACTCCGTCCCTGTCACCTGGACAGTGGTAGCAGGTGGTTCCACCTGGGCCACCAGTAGCAGAGGCTCCGGCTGAGTAAGTGCCACAGGGGCCGAGCATTGCACACAATGAGGATCGGTGGAACCTGCCGGTAGTATAGCCGCACATGAGGTACAGGTTGCAAAGTAAGCCTGTGCTTTGGCACCCTTGCTTTTTGCGGACGACATGCTGTTGTCTCCTCTGAATGAAAACTAATTGTCTGGGTCTCCCAATGGAGCGACAAAGAAAACTACAGTTCAGTAGAAAAATTAAAGGTCCTCACGCAGCTCTGTAAGTGAAAAAGTTACGTCTCTCAGAATATAATGCAAAAAAATCTATATGTATAATATAATAATTTTAATAATTTATATATGTATAATATAATATTTAGATTATTTATTAGATGTTTTATTATATTTTTTTTTTGCATTATATTCTGAGAGCCGTAACTTTTTCATTTACAGAGCTGCGTGAGGACCTTTTTTTTCTACTGAACTGTAGTTTTTATCAGCACCATTTTGAGATACTTGAAAGATTTAGATTACTTTTTATTTATTTATTTTTGTAAGACAGGATGAACAAAAACAGAAATTCTGGCATTGATTTTTTTTTTCTAGCACTCACCATGCGGCATAAGTAATCAATAGTTTTATAAGGGCTCATGCGCACGTTGCATAATTGCATGCATTTACGCTGCATATAGCACTGCAGCATAAATGCATGCGTCCTGCGTTCCCTGCACAATCTATGAAGATTGTGCATGATACGTGCGCACGTTGCTTTTATGAACGCAGCGATTTGGGTGCTAAAATTTTGACCCAAATCCATGTGTTCATAAAAGCAGCATGTCAATTATTCCGTGCGCTTTGGATGCAGCTCCCGCTGAAATCGGCTTTTTTCTACAAAAAAAAACTGCATTCATTACGCAGTGTTTCTGCAGCGATTTGAAGCGCACATGTGCTGCCAAATCGCTGCAGAATATTCTGCAGTTACGTGCGCATGAGCCCTAATACGTTATTACGGATGTGGAGCAGACACATTTTTTTTATTAAGCGTTTTTTTTTTCAAACTAAATAGAAATATATTACTGTGTGTATACATTTTTGGGTCAAACCTGTAATCATGATTACTATACAGAACCATTGGACAAGTGTGTATTTTTTTTCCTTTGTTTTTTGGGGGTTTTTTTTAGACGAAGGCAGCATAATTTCCAATCAATCCTGTAAGCTCCACTCTCTTGAGGTCAGTGTAACAGATTTCCCCTTACCTGGGCATTGAAAAGTGCTTCCACCCATCCCCGGCACAAAGACTGGCCACTGGCTTGGAAAGTATAGGCGGCGACTGCACTTCTGAACTCATTCAGGTAGATTAACAGGAAGGAACCTGAAAAAAGGTGATAGATGGCAATACATTAGGGTCTTAAGACTTGGAGTGGGGGCACTGCATGTGATAATGTGACGCCTTTTGTTAGGCTTCACAATAGCACTGCAGTATAACATGACCTGTGTTTATTTACCGCCATTATAGACTATTTACTTCCATTAAATGTGTATTTTAGCCAAACAGTATTCATCGCCCATAAAAAGTTAATATTTGCCTGTCACCTGGCAGCACATCTGCTTTACAGTATGCAAACAAAGGCTTCAGACGACAGGAGATGAACATGCAAATACCAGTAACCATTGGCAGCAACAAGTGGCGGCCAGTCATCACTCCCAGTACAATATACCGGGGGTCAGAGGGAGCGCCATCACCACCTAGTGCACAGAAATGGTACTGCAATAACTGATAGTAATGGTTCACCTGTGTCTTTGAGTTCTCTACAGACGATTTTGTCCACCATTAATGGCTGTCTGATAACTTTGGTTCTCTCTGCTTTCTTCACTGGTTTTGTGATGAGGAAAAGATCCGTAAACAGGAAGCAGTAAACATCCATCTGAAAGTATAAATACATGGTCAGATCCCTATTTATATACATTGACATATATTATACAGTGCCTACAAGTAGTATTCAACCCCCTGCAGATTTAGCAGGTTTACACATTCGGAATTAACTTGGCATTGTGACATTTGGACTGTAGATCAGCCTGGAAGTGTGAAATGCACTGCAGCAAAAAAGAATGTTATTTCTTTTTTTTTTTTTTTAAATTGTGAAAAGTTTATTCAGAGGGTCATTTATTATTCAACCCCTCAAACCACCAGAATTCTGTTTGGTTCCCCTAAAGTATTAAGAAGTATTTCAGGCACAAAGAACAATGAGCTTCATATGTTTGGATTAATTATCTCTTTTTCCAGCCCTTTCTGACTAATTAAGACCCTCCCCAAACTTGTGAACAGCACTCATACTTGGTCAACATGGGAAAGACAAAGGAGCATTCCAAGGCCATCAGAGACAAGATCGTGGAGGGTCACAAGGCTGGCAAGGGGTACAAAACCCTTTCCAAGGAGTTGGGCCTACCTGTCTCCACTGTTGGGAGCATCATCCGGAAGTGGAAGGCTTATGGAACTACTGTTAGCCTTCCACGGTCTGGACAGCCTTTGAAAGTTTCCACCCGTGCCGAGGCCAGGCTTGTCCGAAGAGTCAAGGCTAACCCAAGGACAACAAGGAAGGAGCTCCGGGAAGATCTCATAGCAGTGGGGACATTGGTTTCAGTCAATACCATAAGTAACGTACTCCACCGCAATGGTCTCCGTTCCAGACGAGCCCGTAAGGTACATTTACTTTCAAAGCGTCATGTCAAGGCTCGTCTACAGTTTGCTCATGATCACTTGGAGGACTCCGAGACAGACTGGTTCAAGGTTCTCTCGTCTGATGAGACCAAGATCGAGATCTTTGGTGCCAACCACACACGTGACGTTTGGAGACTGGATGGCACTGCATACGACCCCAAGAATACCATCCCTACAGTCAAGCATGGTGGTGGCAGCATCATGCTGTGGGGCTGTTTCTCAGCCAAGGGGCCTGGCCATCTGGTCCGCATCCATGGGAAGATGGATAGCACGGCCTACCTGGAGATTTTGGCCAAGAACCTGCGCTCCTCCATCAAGGATCTTAAGATGGGTCGTCATTTCATCTTCCAACAAGACAACGACCCAAAGCACACAACCAAGAAAACCAAGGCCTGGTTCAAGAGGGAAAAAATCAAGGTGTTGCAGTGCCTAGTCAGTCTCCTGACCTTAACCCAATTGAAAACTTGTGGAAGGAGCTCAAGATTAAAGTCCACATGAGACACCCAAAGAACCTAGATAACTTGGAGAAGATCTGCATGGAGGAGTGGGCCAAGATAACTCCAGAGACCTGTGCCAGCCTGATCAGGTCTTATAAAAGACGAATATTAGCTGTAATTGCAAACAAGGGTTATTCCACAAAATATTAAACCTAGGGGTTGAATAATAATTGACCCACACTTTTATGTTGAAAATGTATTAAAATTTAACTGAGCAACATAACTTGTTGGTTTGTAAGATTTATGCATCTGTTAATAAATCCTGCTCTTGTTTGAAGTTTGCAGGCTCTAACTTATTTGCATCTTATCAAACCTGCTAAATCTGCAGGGGGTTGAAGACTACTTGTAGGCACTGTAGTTCTAAATACATAACATCAGATATTATAGACAACAATCTAAGTTGGCAAATGTGCTGGAGTAATGGCAGGGAAGCCTAAAGGCTGGTTTCACACATCCGGCTTTTCGATGGTTTGCCGGATTCGGCGCACGCCAGTACAGTGTATACAGTACAGTGGCAGCGCGACAAGCTCCGGTCACATGCTGTCATGTGACCGGAGCATGTGACCCGGAAGTTGCAGCGCTGCCATTGTACTGTATACACTGTCATAGTGTGCGCCGAATCCGTCAAACCATCGAAAAGCCGGATGTGTGAAACCGGCCTAACAAGCAATTGACCCACTTCTAGGATAGTGAAGAGTGATTGTGAGAACCTTAAACAACAGAAGGCGCCATTTCCCTTTATTTTCGACTTTCTGCTTCTCAATGGACACCCCTGACTTGGCTAATCATTGATAGTACAACTATCCTATCCACTGATGTTATCTTATAAGCGCGCTTCACACCTTGCTGTCTTTCCCTTCTTTCATTTTGAGGCTTCCTTCCAGCAGAAGTTGTCGGGTATCATCGGGCGACGTTCCAATCATCGGCGACGTCAAATCCAACTTACAGAATTCCTTCAATATCTAATATTGAAAAATATTAAAACATGAGTTATATTTAATAATACAGTGTTGTTCCAAAAATAATACCTCCCCCTAAAAATAAGCCCCAGCAGGAATTTTCGGCCTTTTCGGAGCAAGGCTTAAATATAAGGCCTACCCCGAAAATAAGACCTAGTCACGGTTCAATAATGAAGTGTCCATGCAGCTAAAAAGATAAAGAATACTGCAGGACACTTCATTATAGAAAGCAGACACCCCCGAAAAGAGAGCAGACAGAAGATAGATGACCCCACAATCATTCTCATCAGATGCCAAACGGGAGGAAATGCAATGGGACGCACACACACACATCAGATCGCTCACACACATCAGATCGCTCACACACATCAGATCGCACACACACATCAGATCGCACACACACATCAGATCGCACACACACATCAGATCACACACACACATCAGATCGCACACACACATCAGATCGCACACACACATCAGATCGCACACACACATCAGATCGCACACACACATCAGATCGCACACACATATCAGATCGCACACACACATCAGATCACACACACACATCAGATCGCACACACACATCAGATCGCACACACACATCAGATCGCACACACACATCAGATCGCACACACATATCAGATCGCACACACATCAGATCGCTCACACAATGACACATCAGATTGTCCACACTCACCACATCCAGCGAGAAGGATTGCTTCTGGCCAGCAGAGAATCCTGGGATGCAGTGAGGTGGAACGCATAGAAGACCCAGAGGTGGAACACATCGATACATTCCACTGCACTGCGTCCCATCTTCTCCTGCTGGCCGGAAGTAATGCGTATCTCTGGATGTGGTGAGTGAGGGTGCAATCTGGTTTGTGATTTGATGTGTATGTGAGTATGTGTGTGTGTATGAGTAATCTGATGTGTGTGAGTGTCGGCCAGAAGCAGGGGAGGACGATATGCAGCATGCTCACTTGGAGCGCCTGCTTAGTATTGCAGGAGGACCTGGGAGCGACGCAGATGAGCGGGGTCTGGTAAGTATGAGTCTCCTAGGAAGGAGGGGGGTTCTGCTTTTTTGGGGGAGTAAACTTACCCCCAACCGTGTTTCCCCAAAAATAAGACCTACCCAATAATAAGTCCTAGTGCTTTTTACGGGGCAAAAAAAGTATAAGACTATGTGCGTACACTGCAAATTTGTTTCTCCACCTTCTGGCAGAAACACGCACCTACCTGCGGAAAAAACACACAAAAAACGCATGCGGTTTTACCGCGTTATGCTGCATTTTTGGTGCGAATTTACCGTGTTTTTGCCTGCGGTTTTATCCCTGTGGTTTTTTAACATTCTCAATGGCAAAACACAGGAAAAAAACGCAGAAAAGAAGTGACATACTGCTTCTTTTTGCTGCAGAAATTCTGCAGCAAAACCTGTAAGAAAAACACAGCAATTTTGGATTTCTCATAGACTTTGCTGGGGAAGGACTGCATGAAGCTTATGAACAAAAACTGCATTAATTTTGCAGCAAAAACTGCAGCAAAAAAATGCAGTGTGCGCACAGGGCCCTAGACAGTATCTTATTTTTGGAAAAACACGGTATATAGACAATACATAGTGAAAAGGAGAGATGACACCCATTGCAACTGGTCATATGTAGGTGTATTGTGGAAATGGGGTCTGTTGCACCTGGCACCAAATTTTGTAGGGGTGAAAAAATGTCAAGGCCTAATTTCCCCATGGTCAATATGATCCATAATAACAGGGAAGCTGCACTAAGTAGCCAGCAAGTGCAGCTTCTATTTGCAGCCCTTTCAACACCCAGCAAATGCTAGAGGCTATTTTTCAGGCAGCACGCTCAGTACCTATGCAGAGTGCAGAAGTATAGCATCCTTTGTCATTGGTTGCTGCACTCTGCATAGACAGTGACCGTGATGACAAAGCTCTGCTGCATGGGAAGCAAATAAAAAAGGTTTTAAGGGCACATTTACACAGCACACATATTGGGAACAGGCATACCAAAGAACGTTAATTTCCCAATAATCAGCCAGTGCAAATAGGCTGCCGATCATCTGTTGAGTGAAATGATTCTCGGCAGCACATTGTCCACTGTAAACAGGAGGTGTGCTGCAGAGAACAATGACAGCCTATATGCACAGAGTGATCTATTAACGATTGTCCTGTGCACATCGGTGCTGACTGACAGTCGTGCAATGTAAATGAGCCCTGAAACTATATAAACAGTGTTTGGGGGGAATGCATAAGTCTAAGTTCACAATTGCATACATATTGTTGTCTTCTCCATTTCCAGGAACAGACAAATGGAATTCATATGCAAAAAGGATCAGTTACAAACAGAAGGAGGAGGGGGTTCCATTGCATACAGAACTTTCTTTTCTGTTCTAAAAACGGACACAAAACAGAGCCCGTAGTAATCAATGGAGCCCCTCGCCTCTGCTTACGTTTGCATAACTGATACAACTTCTGCACATGAATTCTGTTTGTTCTTAGAATGGAATACATGGGCTATGGGAATTAATTTCTCACCTTATCCACTTCATCAGAACTGCTCTCAACAGCTTCATAGGAGTCAATACGGCTGATGATGGCCACCAGTCGCTGCTGTTCCTGCCGCTGGCGCATTCGTGAGTTCACGTGATTGATGAAACGCTCCACTGAATTTATCTGCAGGAACCATAACATCAATTTTTAGAAAAAAAAAAAGTTGCCATCAGCCATGACTAATGCGGGCTTTACATGTTACGATCTATAGCGCAATTGCACGAACGATCGTACCCGCCCCCGTCGTTTGTGCGTCACGGGCAAAGTGCTGCCCGTGTCGCACAAAGTCATTAAACGCCCGTCACACGTACTTACCTGCTGCGTGACCTCGCTGTGGGCGGCAAACATCCACTTCCTGAAGGGGGAGGGACGTTCGGCGTCACAGCGATGTCCCACAGCCGCCGCCCAATAGAAGCGGAGGGGCGGAGATGAGCAGGACGTAAACATCTCGCCCACCTCCTTCCTTCCGCATTGCCGGTGGGTGCCACGGGACGCAGGTAAGCTGTGTTCATCGTTCCCGGGGTGTCACACGGAGCGATGTGTGCTACCCTGGGTACGATGAACAACCGGTGCCATGTTAAATAGACAATTTTTTAAAACTTAGCGACGAGTACACGACTCATGATTTGTGAGCGATTCTGCGTCGCTCGGAGGTGTCACACGAGACGACGTTGTGAACGATGCCGGATGTGCGTCACGAAAACCATGACCCCGACGATGCATCACACGATAGCTCGTCTCGTGTAAAGTCCGCATAAGATTCTCCCATTCCAGGGACTTGTGTTGTGTCCCAGCCCCCATTATGGTCACAGAAGTTTAGCCACTGGGACCCCATCAAAGATTAGAGTCCAGTCAGTTGCATGAGAAACCCCACTGAAGTCTAACATACCATAGTGATGATGGACTCCCTGATTTGATGGTCGTCCGTCTTCTTTAGGATGGACTTGAGCAGCAGGGGGTACTTGGTGAGACGTTGATGTGGCTTGACGAGCATGTCACTCAACTTCAGACGGTTGCACTGCTTGTGCTTCTCAGCCCACTGCAAATACACAACCCGTTACCATTAATATTTCATTAGACTTGTGAGTGGGCTCACCTGCATAGCTTGCTTTATACATTGAAGGTGTCAGCTGTGTTATGTGTGGCGCCCCTGAGGCTTCCGTCGCCACAGGTCACTGCACCCCATCCAGCGGTGTGATGCCCCATTCTGAGAGAGGAAGAGAGTGAACTCCGGTCCCCTGGTAAATCCACACTACACCCATTGTTAGGTACATACTGGGACCAGGGAAAGTGGCAGTTACCCCCCCATGCTGCATGCTGGGAGGGGCCGTAAGACCCATCCCTGCTCCTATAGGGTACAGCTTAACAACTGGGGAGGTGGGAGGAGCCATCTGAGAGCAGACAAAGAGAGGAAGGTCAAGTTTAGTCAGTCTACCTCAGGGAGTGAGAGAGTGAGCATGTAGTTGGAGAAGAAGAACGAGAGCAAGGAGGGAGGAGGAGGCCTGCTGGAGGCAGGCAAGGAGGAGAAAAGAAAGAAAGAAAGAAGGAAAGAAAGGCTCCAAGTCAGACAGGAGCAGAGAAACAGAAGGAGACGCTTCCTGGTGAAGATCCTGGGACCCAGAGGTCCAGGTGACGCCACACAGAGACAGAAGAAGTCGCAGGGCCACGGGTAGTCCTATAGGTACCACGAGCAGTCCTAGAGGTACCAAGGAGAGGTCCTAGAGGCGCCACGGGTAGTTGTAGGCTGCGGTGGCCTGTTCCACATTAACATCGGTGGAGGGATCAAGCTGCGACAGGGGACGGTCCCTAGAGACTGGAGGAGTGCAAAATCATCTCCAAACAGTAAAAACCGAGGCCCAGGGAAGGTTGTAGACTCCCAGGGCCAGAACCCATAGCAGACTTCCAGAAAAGGGGTAATCAGCCGACAGGTGACCCCCCAGCCTGGAGGCTGTAGTGGAGGCCAAGCCAGGTTCATCCTAACAAAGGCAAGGCTAAGGAAGACAGCAGAAGAAAGAGACACTAAGAGAAGGGTACCGGCTTTCACTCTCAGAATCTCCCAGAAACGGCGGAGGTCCCTGACAGTGGTCCCAGCAGTCCAAGGGTCCCTACAGCTGTGACAAGAACTGTGAGTAAAGAACTTGAACTGCACCCTTGGAGTGGTCTCTGTTATTACAGCTGCATAGACATTCACAAGCACCAACTGTGCCCCGGGCATTGCTCCACCTGTGGGGAGCAGTACCACCATTGCTGCCATATCATCATCCCGGAGGCCTCACACAGCAGCGGCGGCTTAGTAGCCGCATACCACAGGTGGCGTCACGAACACAAACTTTATTCATCAAGCCACATATTTTACTGACACCCACCAGGGCCACGGAGCCGGGCCCAGCCACCACTGACTACCACCGGACTAGTCCGGCCCGGCACCGGGTGTCCCACAGCCCTGGGGTGGGCGAGTCATATGCAGCAGTCTCCAACCTCAACTGTCAATCTCCGATATTGGTATATAAAGGGAATCTGTCAGCAGGTTTTTGCTCCCCCATCTGAGAGCAGCATAATGTAGAGACAGAGACTCTTATTCCAGCGATGTGTCACTTACTGAGCAGTTTGCTGTCATTTTGATAAAATCAATGTTTTCACTGCTGCAGATCAAGCAATTATACAGAGCTCATGAATATGCTGGACTACCTGTAGCACGCCAAGTAGTCCTGTAATGATAATCTCCTGCTAATTAAACTGTGATTTTATGAAAACTACACTAAGCAGCCCAGTAAGTGACACATCACTGAAATCAGGATCTCTGCCCCTACGTTATGCTGCTCTCAGATTAGGTGGTAAAAACCTTGAGAGAGAGTCCCTTTAAAAAGGACCTGTCACTTTCTCAAGAAATGTAGTTAAATATCTTGTAAAACTCCCTGAGCTTCCCAGATTCTGCTGCTTTTATCCATTTTTTTCTGTGGTGCTCCATTGCAGAGATATTCACATTTGTTGCTTTTGGAGCACATCATGTGAAATCTCTGATTGTAGTGCAACTGGGCTTTACTTCCCAGTCTTCTCTGTGAGCATGTGCTTTTACCCCTCCCTACCAAATGCTGTCAATCATTGATTGTCGGCATCTGACACTGCTAGACCAGATGCTGAGCTGTGATTAGCAGCATATGGGAGAAACAGTACGCCCTCAAAGAAGACTGTGAAGAAAGACCCAGATGTTCTATAAGCAAAGACATCCCAATCTTCTATGAGAGTATGTGACGTCACCCCTCCCTCCCAGACACTATCAATCATTGATTGTTAGCATCGGACACTGCTAGATCAGCTGCTGAGCTGTGATTAGCAGTATATGGGACACACGGATGAAATCGTACACCTCCAGAGAAGACTCTGAAGAAACACCCAGTCGCACTACGAGCAGAGATTTCACATAATGCGCTCCAGAAGAAATTTAAATATCTCTGTAATAGAGCAATGCAGCACAAAACAGAAAATAGACAGAACCAGGTTAGCTTAGTGATTTTTTTTACAAGGTATGTATTTTTCGGTTTATAAAGACACCTTGGATTATAAGACGCACCCCAAATTTAGAGGAGGAAAGTAGGAAAAAAATAATTTTTAATGTTAAAATGAGTGTTTGTCTTATAATCCCAGTGTGTCTTAATCCTAATGCTTATGGCGGTGGTGGTGCAGCGGCTCAGGAAGGTCACAGGAGGCAGGGTCAGCGATGCTTCGGGCTCAGAGGAGGGGGTGTTGCGTCTCATGAGTGTTAGTGGATGGAGGGTTGGCGATACTGCGGCCTCAGGGGTATCACGCTGGCGGGCGCCATTGTTCTGCCGGCGTGTTGCAGGGGTGTCACTGCAGTGCAGAGACTCAAGAGGGTCACAGGACGGGGTGTCACTGCGGCGGTGGGTGCCTAATCTGACCATGGGCTCTATAGAATTGCCCGCGGTTGACGCAATGGACTTAAAGAAAATGGCAACAGAGTCGGCATATGCGCAAAAAGGCCTCTGCACCCATTTTCTTGAAGTCCATTGTGTCAATCTGCACATGCACTGCCTCCGCAGACATTTTCTTGAAGTTCAAAGCGTTAACCGCGGGCGATTCAATACAGCCCATAGTCAGATCAGGCGACCCTGCTGTTTCACTGCAGTGACACCCTCAGTATCGCCGACCCTGCTCAACCACTGCCACCCCGGTAAGCCATATCCACATTGTAAGACGCACCCCCATTTTACCCTCGTGCGTCTTACAATCTGGAAAATACGGTAGTCAACTCAATTTTTTTGGAGCAAGTGACAGGCCTCTTTAAGTGGAGCAATTGCGTTATGTCAGTGTTCCAGCAGAAAAAGTAAAAAAATAAATAAAAGTAAAAATAAGGGTTGAATCCTCCTCTTTAGACCTTTGACATGAATAGATCTCAGAATTGAAAGGAAAAAGGGATCTGTTCCAGTGTTCGGGTCTACATTGGGACAGCACATAGTATACGGCTTATTTGCAAAAATAGTGGCTCATTAATGCACCTTATACGATGACAGAATATAAAAACTTACCGTCACATAAGCTCGAAATAAATCGTTGTCACGATGCAGATTCCTCATATTCTCCATACAGCCCTCTTCTTCCATACAATATCGGATGTATGGCTTGAAAAGAGACTCAAACTGCAGGAAGAATCGGAAGAAAGAAATGAAAAAGTTGAATAGACCCAAAATATTTTAAATTCTGTATTGGAAATTTGGAGTCAGCTCAATTTGTAACAAATAATCAAGACTTATTAAAGGAGCTTGGCATAATATTATGTGCTATCAATGTGCCTTGTAATAAATCATCATATTTACCATCTTGAATCCCTTCTGAAAGTCAACAGGGTTCAGCAAGCTTTTGGTTCTCCTGGTCTTTTCCAGAACTGGCACCATGACGTTCCCCCAGAGGGTGCGGTGAAGCTGAATGATCTCCTGCACATTGCTGAACAGTTTCTCTGGTTCCACCTGACACAAAACAAGCGATAAAAAGGGAAATTATCTTAGAATACCCTTTATGGCCATAGTACTGATCACCAATGGCAAAAATTTGCAAAATCTCCAATGTTGAGAGCAATTTTCTTCCGCTAAACCAATGGTCATCAAACCTTTCTTACACTTAGGGGTACTTTGTACACTGCGACATCGCTAGCCGATGGTAGCGATGCCGAGCGTGATATAGTCCCCGCCCCCGTCGCACATGCGATATCTTGTGATAGCTGCCGTAGCGAACATTATCGCTACGGCAGCTTCACATGCAGTTACCTGGTTGGCGACGTCACTGTGACCGCCGAAGAATCCCTCCTTCAAGGGGGAGGTGCGTTCGGCGTCACAGCAACGTCACCGCGATGTCATTAATCGGCCGGCCAATAGAAGCGGAGGGGTGGAGATCGGGATGTAAACATCCCGCCCACCTTCTCCCTTCCACATTGCCGGTGGACGGCGGGCGCAGGTAAGGAGATGTTTGTCGCTCCTGCGGCTTCACACACAGCGATGTGTGGAGCTGCAGGAACGACAAACAACATCGTATCTGCAGACACATCGACATTATGAAAATGAACGACGTGACACAGATCACCGATTTTTTACTGTTTCACGCACATACATCTTCTCTCCTAGGCTTTACACGTTGCGACGTCGTTACCGGTGCCGGATGTACGTCACTTTCGATTTGACCCCGACGATATCGCAGTAGCGATGTCGCAACGTGCAAAGTACCGCTAAGAGCCACATTGAGCATTGACAGACGGTCGTGAGCCACATCCAAAGCTTTCGGGGTAGTGACACCCAGAGACCCCCATTATTGGGATAATGATAGGCAACGCTTTAGCCCATAAATCACACAGAGACCTTGTGCCGCCTTGCCTTATAGACAACATATTTACATCCAGATGTTCCCACCTTACTCCCATTTGGTATTTTAGCATCAAGTAATCTCACAACAATATGGTATCTAACTGAGGCTACCATCCTATCCCTAGCTTGCCTTATTTATCTCCACACCCCCATGGCCAGTGAATGTTCATCCGGATCTGTATTTCTTTATGGGGCTGCTAAAAAGATGGTAGACATACGTGGGTCACACATCATGGGCCCGCGAGCCACATGTGACTCCCAAGCTACAGATTGGGGACCCCTGCTCTATACAATAATGCTGCATCATGATAAATGAAACTATATACAATATACAATAGGTCAATTAATTAATAGATAGTTTCCAGTCATCAATATCTTCATCCTTACCTCACATAGTAATCCGGAGTCCTGTAGATTGAGCAGACAGCACAGGAACAGCTGAAAATACAAAGCAAGAGGGATGTAAGATGTATTGTTACTACATTATAGCATTAAAATATGCGCTATAGCTCTGTGTGTGTATGGGAATTAGATCATGGCTGATAGCTCAGAACTCTCCAGCGCTTTCCAAGAGTAAAGAGGTCAGCTCACCAGCATGAGAAGACCTCCGTTGTAGCGGAAACCGGGTGTCTGCAGGAGCACAAGAGGAATAGGAATATCCAGCAATCAGCAACTTCTTAAAAACTCATCCTTTATTGTTCAAAAATGTCATAAAAACTTGTAACATCAAGACATAAAATCCAAAAAATAATCCATGGTAGATAGCCTATGAACAAACGCATTAAGGACCCGCATCTGAAACGCGTTTGTTGTTCATAGGCTATCTACCATGGATTATTTTTTGGATTTTATGTCTTGATGTTACAAGTTTTTATGAAAGTTTTGAAAAATAAAGGATGATTTTTTTATTAAAGTCGCCGACTGCTGGAAATTTCTATTCCTCTAATGCTTTGCTTCCATCCATTTCTGATATAATTTTTGGGGTCTTGAAGTATGCTTGGGGTCATTGTTCTGCAGGAAGACCCATGACCTAGGAAGCAAACCCAGCTTTCTGACAGTGGGCACTACATTACCATCCAAAATCCTTTTGTGGTCTTCAGATTTCATGATGCATTGCACACAGTCAAGGCACTAGTGCTTTCAGTCAAATATGGTGAAGGTTCAGTGTTCTATACTTTGTAGGCCTCATTCTGTTTTCAGTAAACAATAGAAGAATGTGCTTTACCGAAAATCTCTACCTTGGTCTCGTCTGTCCACAAGACCCTTTCCCAGGAGGATTCTGGCTTACTCACTCTCACGTAAATTTTGGCAAACTGCAGTCTAGCTTTGTTATGTAACTGTGTCAGCAGTGGGGTCCTCCTCCGTAGCGTTTCATTTCATTCAGATGTGGACAGATACTTTTTGCTGATACTGATGCACCCTGAGCCTGCAGGACAGCTTCAATTTGTTTGGAACTTGATTGGGGCTGCTTACCCACCTTATGGACTATCCTGTGTTGCAACCATTTATCAGTTTTTCTCTGCTGTGTACAGCCAGGAAAATTAACTACAGTTTCATGTGTTGTAAACTTCTTGATTTTGGTGCACACCGTGGACAAAGGAACATCAAGATCTCTGGAGATTGATATGTAACCTTGAGATTGTTGATATTTTTCCACAATTTTGGTTCTCAAATCCTTAGATAGTTCTCTTCTCTTTCTGTTCTCCATGCTTAGTATGGCACACACAGACACACATTGCAAAGATTAAGTCATCTTCTCACCATTTTATCAGATTTCAGGTGTGATTTTCATATTGCCCACAACTGTTACTTGCCACCAGTGAGTTTGAACAACCATCGCATGATTGAAACAAAGTTATTTTCCCACAATTTTGGAAAGGTGCTAGCAATTTGTCTGGCCCTTTTTGAGGATTTTGTATGAAATAATGTCCAATTTGCCTTTTTTTCCCTCAGTTTTTTTCTGTTGTTCCAATACACACAAAGAAAATAAACACGTGTATAAAAGAAATGTTGGTAGCGTTGGTAGTGGGAATATATGTTTTGTATTTGTACAAGTTTCTAGTATATGCACAGTATGATTATTTGGGTATGTACTGCATAGTGTTTTATGTGTGTGCTGCATGCGCAAGAGTATATGTATTTGTATATATAGCATATGTATATAATACACATACTGTATCTATATTAGTCTAGTACATGTAATACTTGTACGCATAGTTGCCTAGTATATAATATATATGATATGTATATTGGTCTAGTATATTTATATTGTATATGTAATGCATGTATTGTGGTCCAGCATATGTATGTGAAATGTGTATATTTGTCTGGTATATGTATGAATATTTATATTGTACTTTCTGTATATTATTATAGATGTTTGCATACTAATGTGTATGAGTAAGATCTCTCGCTTCCGTATTACTCACATCTGTGATGACCTTCAGTTTCTTGATGTATGTGGCTTCGGTGTGGATCAGCTCCCATATGGCCTCCTGCTGGTGACACTGGCGTCTCGATAAAGTCTGCAGAAACACAAGACAATGGTCAATGTGATGTACGGTGTCAGCAGAACTAAAGGCTACAAATCACTTCAAAAGTCATGTCTAGACCAGCAGTCCTAGCACCAGAACCCTGTAGATCTAAGCCTCCTCTTCAATATCCATGAATAAATGGGAGATTATGAGGGGCTCCGTCACGTGAATGTTTTAATATACTTTTCTATAGACCTATTGTGAGATGGTGCCATTTGTTAAAACACTGGTTTATGCCTCAAGGGTTGAGGTATAAACCATCATCCATGGGAGATTGCATCAATCCTTTATGTAGGATCTTACAGAAAAGTAGAAGTTTGGAGAACATCATGGACTATTGGCTTTGCCAATATCATCAGTCCCCGGTAAATTTATATAAACCCAATATAATCTACTAAAAGGACTACACAGTTTGGGTATTTATATGTAGTTTTACCTCAGGGACATCAATGATTTCTTGCCAGCTATCTTCAAGGCTAAGATTCGTGTCGTCCTCTTCTTCTTCCCAAGAATCCTGATCAAAGCACAACTGTTGGGGGAGTTTGGGCAGCCCGAACATGCTGTATGAGTGCAATTTGCTCTCCAACTGTTCCATCTTATCAATTTCCTATAGAGAGTAGTCAAGAAGTCAGAACAGAGAGCGACGAATAGGAAAAATAAGTCAGTGCATTGCAGGGATCATTGGGTTAAACATACGTCCCAACCTATAACAAAGGCAGAAGATATCAGGATTGTCCCCAAGTCATTTGAATCTGCATCCAGTCCTGCTCCAAGCAGCTGGCGGCATATACATCACCCGTGTCTTATATATGGAAAAGCTACATTGCCCACTAACCAGACCGCGGCTAATGGATGCAAATAAGATGCTAATAAGATTAGCAGGGGGCAATGACACTTTGGGACAGAGCAGATTCCCTTCTTTGTTCGGCCGTTACTGTGGCTCGTGCTTGGACACTTGGCAAAGCCCATGAGGCCTTTAAATGAAAAGCAACAGCTGGGAGCAGTGGGCGAGGGTCGGGCGCTGAATGAGCCCCAGACAATTGGAGCCATCCTGACATCTTAGAAATATTGACAAGGCAACATGATCTTAAGAAGGATGCAGCAGGCCGAGTAATAAAAAAGGCATCTACCTCCAGGATGCGGGAGCACAATAGCATTAAGTCAGCAATCCTTGCACTTACATTTTCTATATTGGGGTCGCTCAGTATGGAAAAGATGTAGAGGACACAGATATTTGTATCTATGCAAGTCTACAACTCACTAAAAATAACAATAAAAAAAGTCTGTCAAAAAGCTCTACTTATATCTATATCATCTCAGCCCATCTAATATTTATCTCTATATAATATGTTCTGATATATCTATCTAAACAAACAAGTGCAGCAGACGACGTGCACTAATGTATATCAGAGAATCGAATGTATGCATTACTGCTATACAGACTATACTTTTGGAATTGAGGCCAGTTTGCATGTGCCCATCTGCTATAACTACGTGCACCCCATAGATGGGAACCTACAGTACACTATTAAATTTAATCTTACTTCTCCTGGGCTAGGGCAAAAAAAAAACCTTTTAATCTTTTACATTTTTAAATTAACAAAAAAGGAAAATGGGGCAATGCAAAAGTTTGGAAGCAGAAGAGAATTTCTTCTGATGACTCTTCCATGAAGGCCATATTTGTGCAGGTGTCTCTGAACAATGTACCACAACTCCAGAGTCTGCTGAATCTTCCTGAAGGTCTTTTGCAGTCAGGCAGGGTTCTCTTTTGCCTCTCTGGCAATCCTCCGAGCAGCTGTCACAGAAATTTTGCTTGGTTTTCCAGATCTTATATTGACCTCCACTGTTCCTGGTAGCTACCATTTCTCAATTACATTTCGAACTGAGGTAAGAGCAACTAGAAAACGGTTTTCTATCTTTTTATAGCCTTCTCCTGCTTTTTGGGCCTCTACCATTCTCATTTTCAGAGTGCTAGGCAGCTACTTAGAAGAATCCATGGCTGCTGTTTTTTGGCACAAGGTTAGAAGAGGCTGGGTTTTTATAAAGCTGTGAAATTTGCATCTCCTGGCTTTTCCTAACCAATATAGTGAGCAAGCCATAACCCGAACAGGCTAAGTAAGGTCTGAAAGTTATCTGAGCACACAAATCTTCAAGGGTGTCCAGACTTTTCCACTGGCCTATTTGCCTATTTGCAATTGTTAAAATGTAAAAGATAAAAAAAATTATATAAATTTCTTTATTTTTTTGCCTAAAATACAAAGGAAATGTTTCATCTTTAACCCTATGCCTTTTAGAGATCATCTCCTATATAAAATAATGGTGACTTCCAAATGGTAGAATAGGGTCACTTCTTTAAGCCACTTCATGACTTTAAAAGCCTGATGAGACTAATAGAAGTGGGAATAGACTGAACATTTACAGGTCGTTTTCACATTGTGATGCATATGTTCATTCATTCATTCTGGTGTTTCTTTTAGCACTTTTCCAGGTGTGTTTCAGGTAGAATCCACCTGAAAAAGACATTGTGTGCACATACCTTAAAAGATTTTGGCAGGAGAAGAAGAGAATTTCTCTCTGTATACAGGTTTTGGGATGGATGAAGGACTCCTTTATACCTGGCAGGTCATCCATAAGAGACGAACAACAGACATTTATTAGCTTAACAGCCAATAAATGTATGAATACTGTAAAAATCAGTGTGGTTAGGAGGACCACTTTCATCTGTAGGTTTTATTAGGGCACGCTGAGCTATCCGAGCTTGCAGTAAGGCCAATCTCAATATCCACATCCCAGGTACCACACGTGGACCCCTCAATGATCTGTGTATCCATGGAGTATTGTAGTAAGGACCTTTATACAGCACCCATAGACATTAAAGGGCCAATTCTGAACCTCATTGTGCCTCTGATTTCATATCAAGGCACTGTATGAAACATTGTGTCTCAGAGAGAATATAGTGTTTGTACAGAAGCACCATATTGCGGCACATGGAGTGTAAAGTGCTTGTTCAATATTTGGTGAATTTTTTTTACCTCAGTATTTGTAGCCAAAATCAGGAGTGGGTGAGAAATACAGAAGTGGCGCCCGTGTTTCTATTATACTTTTCCTCTGACTGTCCTCCTAGTTTTGGCTACAAAGAGTGAGGTAAAAAACTCACAAAATACTTAACATTTGAATTTTGCCTAATAGTTCAAGTTCCAGTACCATCTTAGGCTAGGTTCACATTTATGTCAATTTGTATCAGTCACAATCCGCGGCTCTGGTAAACAACGGAATCCGTTTGACGGATTCCGTTGTTCCCATATACTTGTATGAGCGGCAGATTGTGACTGATAATGCTGCGTTGCATCCTCCGCCCGACTGATCAGTCGTGGAACGACTGACCGTCGGGCGGCAGGAACGCAGCATGTAGCATTTTTTGAGCAGCGGAATCCTTTTGATTCTGCTGTGCGTGCTCTCTCTCTCGGCGACCGAACGATCAGCTGATCGCCCGGCGCCGCCTTCAGTGAGCGATCAGCTGATCACCCAGCGGCCAGCTGCTGTGAGCGATCAGCTGTTCACCCGGCGGCCGGCTAATGAGAACGATCAGCTGATCGCTCTCATTAGCCGGCCTCCAGGAGATTATCTGTTCACTCTCAAAAGCCGGCGGCCGGCTAATGAGAGCAATCAGCTGATCGCTCTCTCTCTCACGTTTTACAACGGAGTCCGACAATGAATTCTTATTCTTGTCATCCGTTGTACAACGCATCAGTCACAAGCGTCAAGCAATGCATGTGACTGATGAAAAACAACGGAAATGTGAACCTAGCCTTAAGGGGGCTTTACACGCTACGACATCGCTAATGCGAACTCGTTGGGGGTCACGGAATTGGTGACGCACATCCGGCCGCATTAGCGATGCCGTTGCGTGTGACACCGATGAGCGATTTTTCATCGTTGCAAAAACGTGCAAAATCGCTCATCGGTGACATGGGGGTCCATTCTCAAAAATCGTTACTGCAGCAGTAACGAGGTTGTTCCTCGTTCCTGCGGCAGCACACATCACTCAGTGTGACACCGCAGGAACGAGGAAACTCTCCTTACCTGCCTCCCGGCTGCTATGCGGAAGGAAAGAGGTGGGTGGGATGTTACGTCCCGCTCAGCTCCGCCCCTCCGCTGCTATTGGGCGGCCGCTCAGTGACGTCGCTGTGACGCCGCACGGACCGCCCCCTTAGAAAGGAGGCGGTTTGCCGGTCACAGCGACGTCGCCGGGCAGGTAAGTATGGGTGATGGGCTGGGCGATGTTGTGCGGCACGGGCAGCGATTTGCCTGTGTCGCACAACTGATGGGGGCGGGTACCCACACTAGCGATATCGGGACCGATATCGCAGTGTGTAAAGCCCGCCTAAGACCACGTGCACATGTTGAGTATTTGGTGAGTTTTTTTACCTTAGTATTTGTAAGACAAAACCAGGAGGGAACAATGAGAGGAAAAATATAATAGAAACACGAGCACCACTTCTGCATTTATCACCCAGTTCTGCTTTTTGGCTACAAATACTGAGGTAAAAACTCACCAAATACTCAGCATGTGCACGAGGCCTAAAGGTACCGTCACACTAAGCAACATCGCTAGCAACATCGCTGCTGAGACACAACTTGCTAGCGATGTCGCTGTGTGTGACATCCAGCAACAACCAGGCCCCTGCTGTGAGGTCGTTGGTTGTTGCTGAATGTCCTGGGCCATTTTTTAGTTGTTGCTCTCCCGCTGTGAAGCACACATCGCTGTGTGTGACAGCGACAGAGCAACAACTAAATGTGCAGTGAGCAGGGAACCGGCTTCTGCGGACGCTGGTAACCACGGTAAACATCGGGTAACCAAGAAGCCCTTTCCTTGGTTACCCGATATTTACCTTCGTTACCAGCGTCCGCCTCTGTCACGTTGTCAGTGCCGGCTTCCTGCTCCCTGCACACATAGCCAGACTACACATCAGGTAATTAACCCGATGTGTACTGTGGCTAGGAGTGCAGGGAGCCAGCGCTAAGCGGTGTGCGCTGGTAACCAAGGTAAATATCGGGTTGGTTACCTGATATTTACCTTAGTTACCAAGCGCAGCATCGCTTCCACGCGGCGCTGCTGGCTGGGGGCTGGTCACTGGTTGCTGGTGAGATCTGCCTGTTTGACAGCTCACCAGCAACCCGTGTAGCGACGCTCCAGCGATCCCTGCCAGGTCAGGTTGCTGGTGGGAGCGTCGCTTAGTGTGACATCTCACCAGCGACCTCCTAGCAACTTACCAGCGATCCCTATCAGGTTGTATCGTTGTTGGGATCGCTGGTAAGTTGTTTAGTGTGACTGGGCCTTAAGAGTCCAAGTTCCAGTACTACCTTAGGCCACGTGCACACGAGTATTTGGTGACTTTTTTACCTCACTATTTGTAGCCAAAACCAGGAGTGTGTGGTAAATACAGAAGTGGTGCCGTGTTTCTATTATACTTTTTCATCTGAATGTCCTACTCCTGGCTATGGCTACAAATACTGAGGTAAAAAATTCACCATATAATCAATGTATTCACGTGGCCTAATAGGTCTATGTGTTCTGCCATGTTAGGCCTATGTACACGGCTTTGTCATACATATGAGGCCTTGCTAGGATTTACCGTAGATATGTCAATCTTTGTGAAGCTCTGCTTCATCTTCCTGTGCCGGTGTGTGACCTACATGACCTCACAATAAGATCAATCAATGCTTCATTTATAAAATTATAATTACAGTTTAATTATTCCATCCTCCTATATTGTCCCTACGATCTTGTTGTCATTCATCCATTGTGCTTTGGTTGTTAATCATCCCTCTTTTATCATGTTAGCCAATAAATATTTGACTATATAATATAATAAAATGACTACTTTGCCTCATTCGTGGTAACCATGGCAACTTCTCTTTGTACATTTTCTCTAGTATATCTGCAAGAACAGTTGAACATTGTTGCTCTTCTTTGGTTTATACAGTATATCTGTGCATGTATACGCAACATACTTTGTATATTCTCCTATAAACACATGCTGTATATACAGAGAATATGCTCGGCCCGTCCAGGTGCATACAGTGAAGAAAGACAGGTCATACTGGAACTTGTAGTGCAGGAGCAGCTGGTGACCCACATATTGTCCATCACCCTGAACAAATGCCAAGACCTAAAGAAAACACAGGAATGTTTGCTCTACATGACGGACCCTCACAAAGCTTTATGAAGAGTCTGGATACCTGACCCCTGACTGGTTTCACTTGAAACTTCACCTTGTCACAACGTGTCTGATTTACTGGCTGCTTCAATTTCAGGCAATTAGCAGCCAGCACGGAGAGACAAGTACACTGGCACAGCCTACAGTCTCCAGATAGCATGCCAACGGGTGGGCACATCACCATTAGTCATATAATGCACAGATGTCACATAATGCACAATACAGAAGGGTTATATTATTCTGTATGGAATACAACAGATATACTGTAGATAGATAGGTAGATAGATAGACAGACAGACAGACAGACAGACAGACAGACAGATAGACAGATAGATAGATAGATAGATAGATAGATAGATAGATAGATAGATAGATAGATAGATAGATAGATAGATAGATAGATAGACAGGTAAATGGATAGACAGGTAGATGGATAGACAGACAGCTAGATAATAGCTACCATAGATGATAGATAATGATCGAGAGTAAGATCATATATAGATAGATAATAAATACATGATAGATAGATAATAGCTACCGTAGATTATAGATAGATAATAGCTAGATAAGATATATAGATAATAGATGGAGAGCTAGATAGATAATAAATACATGATAGATAATAGAGAGATAACCAGATAGATAAATAGTAAATAGATGATTGATTGACAGATAATCATGATAGAGAGATATAGACTAAAAAATAGATAGATAGATAGATGATGATGATAGATAATAGATAGATAGTAGATAGATAATAGATTAATTGATAGATAATTCATTGACTAATAGATAGATAGTGATAGATAAAAGATAGCTAGATAGATAATAGGTAGATAGATGATGGATAACAAATACATGATAGATAATAGAGAGATAACCAGATAGATAGGAAATAAATGATTGATTGATAATGATGAAAGAGAGATAAAGACCAATAAATAGATAGGTAGATAGATAGACAGATAGATAGAGTGATACCGTAGATAATGCATTGACTATTAGATAGATGATAGATAAATAGATAAATAGAAGGATAGATAGATAGATAGATAGAAGGTAGACAGATAGATAGTAGATAGATAGATAGTAGATAAATAGATAGATAACCTTTCCAAATGGGCCTGTAGTGCCAGCGCCGAAGAAACCGCTGAAGCGGCTGGCGGCTCGGTTCTTCCAGGTGTCGTTGTTGGGCAGTGAGCAGCTGAAGTTCTGGAGAGACTCCTGCATGGGTATACTGGCATCCCCAAGGAATTCATTCATATTCTTTCTTCTTCTCCCTGGAGCCTAAGCACAAAAGGAGAACCACATACAATATTATTCTCCATAGCTTACACCATCACCAGTCACTGTGCATACATATAATACAATCTATTTGTTACTGCTGCATGGAAAGTTCTCAGAAGAACCAATGATATAAGAAGCCAACGCTGCTGTCTTCAGTGTCAGACAAAAGATGGATCTAGCAGACGCTTACATACAGCATCCAAATCCGCACTTGTCCATCCTGGCATGTACACATTGGGATCATTAAAGTCCAAGGTCCAGACAATAGCTGGGTCAAGCACCGCACCGCTGTGTCAACTTATCCCGGAATAGGATGACTTTAACAACCACACCAATAATAAAACTGGACTGCAAGGAGAATTGTTCAGCAAATACTTAGGCGCAAAACAAACATGAATGCGCAAAACAAACATGAATATTGCGAAAATAATATAATAAAAGATCATCTCATAATAATGATATCTAATAATGTCAATAGTAATGCAATTTCCCTAAAATTAGAAATCATTTTTTATTATAAATCCACAATATACAAGCCAATAAAATATAGATATATTAGAGTCTAGGCTCTGACAATCCCCTTAAAATCTATACAAATATAACAGTAATACTGCACTTTTTTAATGTTCACATTACACCATCTTTTATATAAAGTAAACTTATTCTTGGGACAATATAGGGTCTTGGTGTAATAGACCATTGCAATACCACCAAGAGTACCAAACTTATTTGCTATTCAAGAAGCTGAGATATGGGATATGTTTGACAGCGTCCGCACAATAGAAAACAGAACATGAGTAATATTTTATGTTCCTTTTTCAAAATTGGTGCTTTAAAAAGTATTTTTATTTTTCAACTACCACTTAATTAGTCAAGGCAAGTAAACCACCAGTGACCCTGTAGGCTTCCCCCAAACAACACCCCATATCTCATCTGCCTAGACTGTCACATGAGGGAGGGGGAACTAAGATCTCATAAGGATGGTACTACAAATTATATACATGTACGCTCACACATTATAATATACAGTGTGTGTATATATAATATATATATATATACACACACAGTACATATATATATATATATATATATATATATATATATATATATAAACACACACACACATATATATATATATATATATATATATATATATATATATATATATATATATATATATATATATATGGGAATTAATATGAATACATTAATACAAATGTAAACAATTATAGTAAATATATGTGTGTATATATATATATATATATATATATATATATATATATATATATATATTTAATTGTGGCACATTTCAAAACAGTAAATATATAAAGATTATGAAGACTAATATTAACACGAGACATCGTCTATGTATCAGTAAATGAAATACAATCTATACAGAGAAGCAGATCCTCACCTCTACCTGACGTGCGGCTGGCATAGGCTGTGTACCATTATGTGTCATGCACAATAGTCACAGCTGCCTCCAGAGCAGAGAACAAGACCAACCTCCAGTCTCTTCTCCCTAATTAATATCAAATCCCATATCTTATTGGGAAAAGGATGAAAGTCTTGTGTCAACACTCAGCAAAGTCAATAGTCAATAAAGCAGATTGCATTGCTGCCCTGGGTATTACTGAAGTCATGGCAATCACATTCCCTGCTCTCTTTTTTTTTTCTCTCCTTCTTCTTTCTAATTTGATTCTGTAGCTTTAAGAAAAACAGGCAGAGCATATTTGCATGAAGTGGGCAGGGAGAAGTGTGCTGCAGCTGGTGACAGGGCTGACTGCCTGCTAATGAGAACTGCTGCTGCCACCCTCACTTTAACCCCTTCCAGGATTAGCAGGGAAAAAAAGCCATGTATATTAATCTATGACGGTGTACACAAATAGTTATATATATATATATGTGTGTGTGTGTATATGTATATATTTAATTAAATACAGTCATATGAAAAAGTTTGGGCACCCCTATTAATGTTAACCTCTTTTCTTTATAACAATTTGGGTTTTTGCAGCGGCTATTTCAGTGTCATATATCTAATAACTGATGGACTGAGTAATATTTCTGGATTGAAATGAGGTTTATTGTACTAACAGAAAATGTGCAATCCGCATTTAAACAAAATTTGACTGGTGCAAAAGTATGGGCACCTCAACATAAAAGTGACATTAATATTCTGTAGATCCTCCTTTTGCAAAAATCACAGCCTCTAGTCGCTTCCTGTAGCTTTTAATGAGTTCCTGGATGAAGGTATATTTGACCATTCCTGTTTACAAAACAATTCCAGTTCGGTTAAGTTTGATGGTCGCCGAGCATGGACAGCCGCTTCAAATCATCCCACAGATTTTCAATGATATTCAGGTCTAGGGACTGGGATGGCCATTCCAGAACATTGTAATTGTTCCTCTGCATGAATGCCTGAGTAGATTTGGAGCGGTGTTTTGGATCATTGTCTTGCTGAAATATTCATCCCCTGCGTAACTTCAACTTCGTCACTGATTCTTGCACATTATTGGCAAGAATCTGCTGATACTGAGTTGAATCCATGCGACCCTCAACTTTAACAAGATTCCCGGTGCCGGCATTGGCCACACAGCCCCAAAGCATGATGGAACCTCCACCAAAGTTTACTGTTGGTAGCAAGTGCTTTTCTTGGAATGCCGTGTTTTTTTGCCTCCATGCAGAACACCTTTTTGTATGACCAAACAACTCAATCTTTGTTTCATCAGTCCACAGGACCTTCTTCCAAAGTGTAACTGGCTTGTCCAAATGTGCTTTTGCATACCTCAGGCGACTCTGTTAGTGGTGTGCTTGCAGAAACTGCTTCTTTCGCATCACTCTCCCATACAGCTTCTCCTTGTGCAACGTGCGCTGTATTGTTGACTGATGCACATTGACACCATCTGCAGCAAGATGATGCTGCAGGTCTTTGGAGGTGGTCTTTGGCTTGTCCTTGACTGTTCTCACCATTCTTCTTCTCTGCCTTTCTGATATTTTTCTTGGCCTGCCACTTCTGGGCGTAACAAGAACTGTACCTGTGTTCTTCCATTTCCTTACTATGTTCCTCACAGTGGAAACTGACAGTTTAAATATCTGAGACAACTTTTTGTACCTTCCCCTGAACAACTATGTTGAATAATCTTTGTTTTCAGATCATTTGAGAGTTGTTTTGAGGAGCCCATGATGCCACTCTTCATAGGAGATTCAAATAGGAGAACAACTTGCAAGTGGCCACCTTAAATACCTTTTCTCATGATTGGATACACCTGCCTATGAAGTGCAAAGCTCAATGAGGTTACAAAACCAATTTAGTGCTTTAGTAAGTCAGTAAAAAGTAGTTAGGCGTGTTCAAATCAAGAAATTGATAAGGGTGCCCATACTTTTGCACCGGTCAAATTTTGTTTAAATGCGGATTGCACATTTTCTGTTAGTACAATAAACCTCATTTCAATCCAGAAATATTACTCAGTCCATCAGTTATTAGATATATGAAACTGAAATAGCTATTGCAAAAACCCAAATTGTTATAAAGAAAAAAGGTTAACATTAATAGGGGTGCCCAAACTTTTTCATATGACTGTAGCACCATTAACGCCACAGCACATTACAGATATCATCATCGCTGTCCCCACTGGGGCTCACAATCTAAATTCCCTATCAGTATGTCTTCAGAGTTTGGAAGGAAAACAGAGATTACCACAAACATGGGGACAACAGTCAGAGTCCTTAAAGATGTTGTCCTTGGTGGGATTTGAATTCAGGACCCCAGCGCTGCAAAGAAACAGTGCTAACCACTGAGCCACTGTACTGCTATAATGTCTATCCATCTTATCGATATTTATTGAGTGGTGGACATATCATTGGTGCAACCTGGAACCCCAGAGGTGAGGGGGCCCATTTCTACCTCCAAAGCAGGAGGAATTTTGCATTTTTATAAGTTCTTGGGCTGCAAAGGGCCCATATATCTATCTATATTTATTAATTTATATAGCGCTATTGATTCCACAGCGCTTTACACATACATATATCTACACACCCACACAAACGCACGCACACACACACTGGCAGACACAAAAGGGCCCCTGTATTAGAAGAATGTATGTGCCCTATGCAGCCCAAGAGATGGTAATATAAATGCAAAATTGCACCCACTCTAGAGGTGTACATGTGCCCCCTAACCGCTTGGGCCCACAGTGTGCACCAACGGTATATCCACTCATGTATGTATATATGTATATATAAGAGATGAGCAGTACACAAAAAAATCAGACATGGGGTGCAAAGCAGTCCTTCAAGTGCCCAATACATAGAAAAAAGACAAGGAAGGCAGCACTCCAAAATGAGCAAAAATTAAACCCTTATTGGCTCAGAATGTAACAGACCACATTTCGGTCCAAACAGAACCTTTTGAAAAAGTAATATACATACACACATATATATATATATATATATATATATATATATTTATTATATATATATCCAAAAGAAAACAAGGTTCTCCAGCTACCTCATCGGTAGGATAAAACGTGAATTTTTATTTTCATCAGTAAAAATTATTGTAGACATATAGGAGGAGCAAACACTCCTGTCCCACAGATGAAGAGAGAGAGGAGCCGCAGCACAGTGTTCAAGAAGTAGACACAGAGCTGTATGTGCATCGCCCCGCTTCCCCATAGCTGTATGGGCCCCTGGACCTGTATGAACCACGCCCCAGAACAGTATGGGCCCCCAGACCTGTATGAGCCACCCCCCCAGAACAGTATGGGCCCCCAGACCTGTATGAGCCACCCCCCTGAACAGTATGGGCCCCCAGACCTGTATGAGCCACCCCCCTGAACAGTATGGGCCCCCAGACCTGTATGAGCCAACCCCCTGAACAGTATGGGCCCCCAGACCTGTATGAGCCACCCCCCCAGAATAGTATGGGCCCCCAGACCTGTATGAGCCACCCCCCTGAACAGTATGGGCCCCCAGACCTGTATGAGCCACCCCCCCAGAATAGTATGGGACCCCAGACCTGTATGAGCCACCCCCTTGAACAGTATGGGCCCCCAGATCTGTATGAGCCACTCCCCCAGAATAGTATGGGACCCCAGACCTGTATGAGCCACCCCCCTGAACAGTATGGGCCCCCAGACCTGTATGAGCCAACCCCCTGAACAGTATGGGCCCCCAGACCTGTATGAGCCACCCCCCCAGAATAGTATGGGCCCCCAGACCTGTATGAGCCACCCCCCTGAACAGTATGGGCCCCCAGACCTGTATGAGCCACCCCCCCAGAATAGTATGGGCCCCCAGACCTGTATGAGCCACCCCCCTGAACAGTATGGGCCCCCAGACCTGTATGAGCCACCCCCCCAGAATAGTATGGGACCCCAGACCTGTATGAGCCACCCCCCTGAACAGTATGGGCCCCCAGATCTGTATGAGCCACTCCCCCAGAATAGTATGGGACCCCAGACCTGTATGAGCCACCCCCCTGAACAGTATGGGCCCCCAGACCTGTATGAGCCACCCCCCCAGAATAGTATGGGCCCCCAGACCTGTATGAGCCACCCCCCTGAACAGTATGGGCCCCCAGACCTGTATGAGCCACTCCCCCAGAATAGTATGGGACCCCAAACCTGTATGAGCCACCCCCCTGAACAGTATGGGCCCCCAGACCTGTATGAGCCACCCCCCCCAGAATAGTATGGGACCCCAGACCTGTATGAGCCACCCCCAGAATAGTATGGTCCCCCAGACCTGTATGAGCCACCCCCCTGAACAGTATGGGCCCCCAGACCTGTATGAGCCACTCCCCCAGAATAGTATGGGACCCCAAACCTGTATGAGCCACCCCCCTGAACAGTATGGGCCCCCAGACCTGTATGAGCCACCCCCCCCAGAATAGTATGGGACCCCAGACCTGTATGAGCCACCCCCTGAACAGTATGGGCCCCCAGACCTGTATGAGCCACTCCCCCAGAATAGTATGGGACCCCAGACCTGTATGAGCCACCCCCCTGAACAGTATGGGCCCCCAGACCTGTATGAGCCACCCCCAGACTGGATTTGTATTGCAGAGATATACCATAATGCAATGCATAGAAATCAATACCCAGAATTTCAATTGTAGCATTCAGACCTCCTCTGTGGTAGAATGCAGCACACAGCTCCCCTATACAGATCCATAGGGATCCACAAGATCCCCTGCAGGCATGGACCCTGATTGTGGAAAGCTTATCAGTCAAATGTTTTCAGATGAGACTTTTCCAACTTTGAGCCCAAATTTCAACAAAACTGAACACATTCCTGGGGGCATCACATTTCCAGACTGAGTCATAAGGATCAGAAAAACACAAACAGCCGCCTTTCTGTCCAGGTTTACTAAAAACAAACACCCTGTAATCTAAAGCCAGACAATGTCCTGCAGCCTTCACACATCCAGGACCAGCACACGACGCAAGGCAGGAAATTCACATACATGTGTGATGTCATAACATTCACGATTGGCTGATAACTGCGGACACAAGACATTCAAATGTCACAATAAACACAATAATGTCCTAAATTGTACAATCCAGGCAACTGAGAACAACCTGGCAGAGGGGAGGACTAGGAAGTCTGGCAGAAGACCTTTCACTTGCTATAAATGTTTACATTTTTTTTTAGCTGGTGTAATTGGTGCTGTTTTCCTGAATCCGGCGTTGTTTTTCATTTCTTCCTGCGCCTCTCCATTCCTGAGATATGGCCCTCTATTCTGTGTAGTGTTGTTATCCAATTGGGTGTGGTCCTCAAGAACACGCCCACAGAAAAGACTTGAGGATTGCGCCCACTTGGCTATCAACACTAGATTTACATACAGGGAAGATAGGGATAGGGCCATATCTCGGGATTGGAGAGTCGCAGGAACAAAAGAAAAACAACGCCGAATTCAGGAGAACAGCGGCATTTACACTGGGTAAAAAAAAAGAAATAAATACATATTTATGGCACGTGACAGGTCCTATTTAACCACTGACTCATGGGCAGTGCAAGCTGCTTAGTAGATATGTAAGCAGCAATGGTATACATAATTATAAGCTACTGGCTTCCAATGCAAATTCAATAATAAGCCCTGACATATAATGAACACTATTTCGTGTATGGCACCGCTAGCCTCCTATCATCGGAGATGCTGGTCATCCCAGGTGCCGGAGCACAGGTGCAATGGCAGCTCTATGAATGAAATATTCCCCAGCCTATAATATAACTAATTTCAATAACATGTTAAGACTTGCAGCTTCTTGTACATTGTTGCTCACTGTTTGCATCTTAGGCCCTGTGCGCACTAGAAAAAGGATTTTTCTCAAGAAATTTCTTGAGAGTCTGAAAGATTAGCGCACTTGCGTTAAAAAAACGCACCAATAATGCAAGCGTTTTTACCGTGTCTTTGATGCTTTTTTTTTTCCCAGGTTGGTCCCTGCGTTTTTTTTACCATTATCTATGGCAAAAAACGCAGGTACCTGCAGAAAAGAAGTGACCTGCTCATTCTTTTTCTCAAGAAATTCTGCAGAAAGAATTCTCTTGAGAAAAAAAAACTTAGTGTGCGCACAGCTATTTTTTTTCCGCAGGTTTTGCTGGGGAATGTCTACAGAAAGGTTACAACCATTTTCTCAAGAAATTTCTGCAGCAAAAACGCAAAAAAAAAACCTGGGTAAAAACGCAGTGTGTGAACAAGGCCTTTAGATAATGAATATAAAAACAGAATGGAATTAAGACATTGAGCGGAGGCTAGTAAAACACTATAGAAATAGTTTCCATTAAATAGTAAAAAATAAAACTACAATACAATATATAAAAGAATAAAAAATATTACAAGGCTGACTATTTAAAAAATAAGTAAGAGAAGTAAAACATAACACTAAAATATAAAACAATAAAAAATATTACTCTTACTAGGCTGAACTAATCTACGTTTCAAATGAAAAGAAAAAAACTAAAAATATGAATTTAAAATTAAAATACAAAAATATTAGATGAAGTAAAGCATAATAGGTGTAACGCCTCATGCGCATGCTGCATCTTTTGTCGCGTTTTTTGGGTGCAGTTTGGTCCCAAACTGCATGCATTTCCTTCCCCAGCAAAGTCTATGAGATTTCAGTTTTTCTGTTCACACGTTGCAGCTTTTTTTTTTTTTTGCTGCGTCTTTGTGGTGTCCACAAAGATGCAGCAGGTCAATTCTTTATCCATTTTTTGTCAGCGTTTTTTGAGCCCTTCCAGTCAATATATTTGACTTAAAAAAAAATGCATTGGGCAATAACACTGTAAAAAATGCATCAAAATGCATAAAAAAAATTCACATAAAAAAGCATGTGTTTTTAGATGCATTTTTGCCAAAAACGCTGCATCTTTGTGGTCACCATAAAGATGCTGCGTGCGCACATGGCCTCAGGGTATGTCTGCACTTTGCGTTTTTTACCTGCGTTTCAGCTGCGTTTTGAACTGCAGCGTTTTCATGCCAAAATGTCTGCGTTCTCCTTTTCAATCAAATTCAATGGGACATTGAGCTTTCTTGTCCGCACTTTGCTTTTCTAAACGCTGCGTTTAATTTGTATAATTTTGGGCAAAAACTCAGCGTTCAAAGAAGCAGCATGTCAATTGTTTTTGCCATTTTGGCTGCGTTTTGATAACATTGGAGTCAATGAGAAATGTCAGAATGCATCAAATCTCAAAATTCTAGCGTTTACATGCTTTTTGGATGCTGAAAACATGCGTTTTGGACTTTAAAAACGCATGTTCTTTGAACTAAATATTAATGGAATGATATGTCCCTTTACACACACACATATAGTCCGACAATTAAAAGATTGAAATTCCATATATTTTTTTTAATTTTCACATAATTAATAACAAATAGTTATTATTTATAAATTAGCTAATTTTTAACAGATTTGAATCATGATTCTTGTTATCATTTATTTCAAAGTGTTTGTATATTTAAAATTTATTAACCAGTGTCTTTTTAATCAAAATGCATCTGACTTAAAGCAACCAAAAAGCAGGTAAAAAGCTGTCAAAACGCGGTAAAAACGCATGCGATCCGACCAAACTTTGGCAAAGACCATTTCTGCTAAAATATGCGTTTTGAACTGCAACTACGACGACGCAAAGTGCGGACATACCCTTAAATATGTGCACATGCTGAGTAATTGGTTACAGAGATTTCTGCACCAAATCTGCAAAAGAAAACCAAAAAACGTGCTTTTTTGCAGTATGTTTTTGCCACGTTTTTATGCATTTTTTGCATGTGTTTTCTATGCATTCTGGGGTGGAAAAACACTGCAAAAACACTGAAATAATTGACCTGCTGCAGACTTATTTCTGCACCAAATCTTCAAGGGAAAAAAACAGCATCGTATGCACAAAATGTCAGGATTCTCATTGACTTCTCTGGCATAAGGACAAAACTGCACTAAAAAACGCAATAAAAATGCACTGTGTGCACATAGTCTTATAACCCTCTCTCTATTTATCTATATATATATATATATATATACATATACCATATATACTGTATATATTATATACACATTAGCCACTGGACCCTCTGACACCTCCCCCCAGGAGACCATGCTGATGCTTACCTTTAAATCATTTCCGGTAATTAAGACTTCGTCTATTACGGAAAGCCGATCCCAACTGTTCCATTCTGAAAGTCTACCCATAATTGCTCCTGAACCGATGGGCTTTTCCTTCATTTCATGAGCAGAAATCAATAAATTTTTGGTAAATTTATCGAAAAAGAAAAAAATCTATTCCAAATTAATTTGAAAAATACTTGTTTGGAGTCTATGCTGTGGAATTAGCGAATTTGTCCCATATTAGTCTAGTGGAGAAGGGTCTCGTCAAGCTGGTGGACATCCATCAAGACAGTATGAGGGTCGAGGAGCCGGAGCTGGGGGAATTATAGGGCCAGGAGGAGTGACCAGTTAGACCTCATTTCCCTCCTTTCACCATTCAGGAAAGCAGATTTCATCAACTCATCAGTGGTTGACCAAGATCAAAGGAAATCTGAGCTGTCAGTTGGGGCTTCTTGGTGGCCAGATTGGATGCAGAGCAGATTACACCTCTGTTGCATTTTGTCGCACAGATAAGGACCTGCTAAAGGTAGCAGACATTGTGGGCCATTCTCTGAAATAGTCATTATGCAAATTCATTAATTAGGAAGATGTGAAAGAAAACAAAAAAACAAAACAAATGCTGTGAAAAAAAAAATACCTCTAGGCCAATCAAGTACCTCATCCATTTAAGGGTCATATTTGCTTAATGCTGTAGAAACTAGTTTCTGGAACAGGTCTTAACATGATCTGAAATCACCAGGGATCGCTCGCACCCCCATATAACGTAATATCTGATGTTTTAGAGCATAGCACTCTGACCAATGGTATTCTATGGGGCAGAGCCGATCAGCGTTTTTTTCTTTCATGCCGATTCGGATGGCTATAACCCAATTAAGTCTATGGGTGCATGGAAATCACCGGACTGCACTTTGATGACATCCGAGTACAATATGATTTCCGCAAACTCATAGAATGGAGACAGTTTGTTCTCCATCTTCTCACCTATGTTCCAATTCTCTCATATGGGAAGAAGATCTGATGACACTAAGTTTGGGCAACAAGGTGGCTCAGTGGTTAGCACTGGTGCTTTGCAGCGATGGGGTCCTGGGGTTAAATCCCCCCAAAGGACAACATCTGTGTCACTGCTGTCTCTGTGCATTATGAGCCTACTGACTAGATTCAAGGCTAGAGAGTTATTTCCATGCTAGGCTCTCAATATTAAATGTATATCCTTTCTTTTGGCGGTTTTAGGGTTACTGTCTGTTCTCCTTCCCAGCAGCCTTCTCATTACCTTTTCAGATGTTTCCGATTTGGAGTACTCCCAGTCCCTATATATACCCTTTTCTCCCAGTAGAGGGTGCTGGTTATATTGAAATCTCAGTCTGAGACTTGGCCTGGAGGTGGAAGGAGCTGCAGGAGTCCATTCTGTCTGTTGTGGTATAGGCTGCAGTCCTGGTGCCTGACTGCAGCCAAGAAGTTGCAGTTTATCCTTTATTGATCCCTTGTATGTTGTTTTAGTGCAGTGGTGGGACTAGTGATCCTTACCTGTCCACGCACTAGCCAGCACTATTGTAGGGCCTCTCAGGGCTTCAGGTTTCTGCTTGGCGACAGGTGAGGAACCTGTATAGGGAGTAGCAAGGAGTGCAGGGTACAGTTAAGGGTAAGTGGAGAAGGTGTCCATCTTCCCTCTCACTAGCGCTAAGGCCCACCATTGTTAAAGTGCCCCTGGTGTACCCCTTGTTTGTCATGGTGAAACCCCTGTTTGTTCTATGTTTTGCCCCACGCCGGACCTTCCCCAAGTCTGTGCATGACAATCTGCAAGGAGTTTGTATGTTCTCTGTGTTTGTGTTCATTTCCTCCCACAATGCAAAGACATACTGATAGGGAATGTAGATTACGAGCCCCTATGGGGACAGTGATGATAAATATGATGGCGCTATATAACAAAGCATAAAAAATTAGCTGACACTTGGGTCAAACTCTGATTGGAGTGTCATTACCATAATCGTTCCTATTCTCTCACAAGAGAACATATGCTCGTGTGACTAAAGGCGGTTTCTGTAAATGTTCTTTTGACCATTGTACTATGTAATGGGACATTTCAATTCCTCACCATTTATGATCTCTGCTTGTGGTTAATGAATGGAAACATTTACAGTTTAAATTCAAAAGCTGAAAATATGTAAAGACAGTATGTGAAATCTCTGCTTGTTGTGCAACTGGGCGTTTCTTCAGAGTCTTCTCTGCAGACATGCACTTTCACCCCTCCCAGACGCGGCCAATTACAGTGTAGCAGGGCGCTAGATTATTACATACAGTGTATAGGAGGAAGAGGTACAAGCATACACCCCCAAAAAAGACTCTAAAGCAGACCTCGGCAATCACTGCAGCCTATGACCCTCTAGCTGTTCCAGTTTGGCTCATGGACTGAGACAGCTGCAGGGCTGAAAACGATAGCCATGGACACCTCCATGCACTCTGCCGCCCACGTCCCAATGTCACCATTATCTGCATCCTGAGGATAGCAGGAATACATTGGTGGAGAATGGAGCCGGTAGCTCCTTCATCCACCAACAAGTGTGTGCGACTGAGACAACAGACTCAATGATGTGGGGAGAGTAAAGGGGGCTTTACATGCAACGACATCGCTAACGAGATGTCGTTGGGGTCACGGAATTCGTGACGCACATCCGGCCTCGTTAGCGACGTTGTTGCGTGTAAAGCCCCCTTTAGTGTACTAAAGACCAGAGCAGATCGCCATGGAACTGGAAGGAGGTATGTGTTGTTTTTGTTTTGTCTTTTTTTTTCTACTGTATGTGTGTGATATGTGAGGTTGTATATAGGAGGGCTATGTGGGAGCTCATACTGAATATAGGGGGACTGTGTGGGGGTTCATACTGTGCATAATTAATCAATGTGGGGGCTCATACTGTATTGACTATGTTGGAGCTCATACTGTATATAGGGGCTCTGTGGGGGCACATACTGTATATAGGGGCTCTGTGGGGGCACATACTGTATATAGGGGCTCTGTGGGGGCACATACTGTATATAGGGGCTCTGTGGGGGCACATACTGTATATAGGGGCTCTGTGGGGGCACATACTGTATATAGGGGCTCTGTGGGAGCACATACTGTATATAGGGGCTCTGTGGGGGCACATACTGTATATAGGGGCTCTGTGGAGGCACATACTGTATATAGGGGCTCTGTGGAGGCACATACTGTATATAGGGGCTCTGTGGGGGCACATACTGTATATAGGGGCTCTGTGGGGGCACATACTGTATATAGGGGCTATGTGGGGGCACATACTGTATATAGAGGCTATGTGGGGGCACATACTGTATATAGAGGCTATGTGGGGGCACATAGGGGGACAGTGTGGGGGCACATACTGAATACAGGGGGACTGTGTGGGGGTTCACACTGTGCATAATTAATCAATGTGGGGGCTCATACTGTATATAGAGGGCTATGTAGGGGCTCATACTGTATATAGGGGCTATGTGGGGGCACATACTGTATATAGGGGCTATGTGGGGGCACATACTGTATATAGGGGCTATGTGGGGGCACATACTGTATATAGGGGCTATGTGGGGGCACATACTGTATATAGGGGCTATGTGGGGGCACATACTGTATATAGGGGCTATGTGGGGGCACATACTGTATATAGGGGCTATGTGGGGGCACATACTGTATATAGGGGCTCTGTGGGGGCACATACTGTATATAGGGGCTATGTGGGGGCACATACTGTATATAGGGGCTATGTGGGGGCACATACTGTATATAGGGGCTATGTGGGGGCACATACTGTATATAGGGGCTATGTGGGGGCACATACTGTATATAGGGGCTATGTGGGGGCACATACTGTATATAGGGGGACAGTGTGGGGGCACATACTGTATATAGGGGGACAGTGTGGGGGCACATACTGTATATAGGGGGATAGTGTGGGGGCACATACTGTATATAGGGGGACAGTGTGGGGGCACATACTGTATATAGGGGGACAGTGTGGGGGCACATACTGTATCTAGGGGGACAGTGTGGGGGCACATACTGTATCTAGGGGGACAGTGTGGGGGCTCATACTGTATATAGAGGCTATGTGGGGGCACATACTGTATATAGGGGGACAGTGTGGGGGCTCATAATGTATATAGGTGGACAGTGTGGGGGAACATACTGTATATAGAGGCTATGTGGGGGCACATACTGTATATAGAGAGGCTATGTGGGGGCACATACTGTATATAGGGGGACAGTGTGGGGGCTCATACTGTATATAGGGGGACAGTGTGGGGGAACATACTGTATATAGAGGCTATGTGGGGGCTCATACTGTATATAGAGGCTATGTGGGGGCTCATACTGTATATAGGGGGACAGTGTGGGGGCTCATACTGTATATAGAGGCTATGTGGGGGCACATACTGTATATAGGGGGACAGTGTGGGGGCTCATACTGTATATAGGGGGACAGTGTGGGGGCACATACTGTATATAGAGGCTATGTGGGGGCACATACTGTATATAGAGGCTATGTGGGGGCACATACTGTATATAGAGGCTATGTGGGGGCACATACTGTATATAGAGGCTATGTGGGGGCACATACTGTATATAGAGGCTATGTGGGGGCACATACTGTATATAGAGGCTATGTGGGGGCACATACTGTATATAGAGGCTATGTGGGGGCACATACTGTATATAGAGGCTATGTGGGGGCACATACTGTATATAGAGGCTATGTGGGGGCACATACTGTATATAGAGGCTATGTGGGGGCACATACTGTATATAGAGGCTATGTGGGGGCTCATACTGTATATAGAGGCTATGTGGGGGCTCATACTGTGTACAATTAATCTATATGGGGGCTTATACTGTGTACAATTAATCTATATGGGGGCTTATACTGTACATAAGGGGACTGTGTGAAGGCTCATACTATATATAGGAGTGATCATATAGTATATAGGGGTATTGGAATACTTAATTCTGCTCAATATTAAGTGAAACAATATTAATATAAAATAATTCTAATTAATATGTCAATAGTAATATTGAGAAAAAATAATTTCAACCTATTGGTTTGGCCTCCACATTAGTCAGTGTCTCATATGGCCCCTCAGGAAATTTAATTGACCACCCCTGCTTTAAAGAAACACCCAGTTGCAATACAGGTAGAAATTTCACATAATGTGCTCCAAAACATACAAAAGTTAACATCTATGCAATGGAGTGACGCAGCACAAAACGGAAAACAACGGCAGAATTAGAGAAGCTCAGGCATTTTTATAAAGGTATTGAACTCAATTGTTTTGAGCAAGTGACAGGTCCTCTTTAAGGACAAATCCCAGATTGTATTCCTACGAATAAAATGTTAACGTGAGCAAACTCATACACAGGAGCACTCACTGAGGTGAACAATCCTATGAGACAGCTGCTGCCAGGTGGCAGCTTATTTCTTATTTCTTAGGCCTTTTTCACACGTCCGTGGAAAACATACACGTTTTTCACGACGTGTTGAAGGTGTGTATTGGCCCTCCATGACCCGTGATTTTGGCACATGTGTGTTCTCTGTGTGCTATCCTTGAAATCACACAGAGATCAGGAACTTTTTACTCACCTTTCCCTGGTTCTGCTTCTGGGTCTGCGGTGCAGTGAATATGCATGAGCATAATGAGCGGACCCGGAAGCAAGTGGCAGCAGCGCCGAAGACAGCAGCGCTGGAGACAAGTGAGTATAGAAAATCATTTCATTTCAAAGACACATGTTTTCTCCTGTACGTGTCACACTGATCACAGCACTGTGTGGGCTGTGTGACATCAGTGCTGTCAGAGAAAAACGGACTGTGCGGAACACAGGGACACACATGCTCAATACGAACACATGGTCATTGTGAAAACACTGATGTGATTTTAATGGGTCTGCGTATGTCCATGTCACCGGTACGTATGAAAATAGATGTCATATGTACCGGAATCACTGACGTGTGAAGGGGGTCTCAGGGAGGGATCAGTAGTCTGAAATCAGACAGGCTGGAAACGTATCCCCTGAGAATCATGTCTAATAATAATCTGTTTCAAACGGATCCAGCAGCAATGATCTATCTTAGCATGATAAAAAAAATTTGTGGAGGCATAACCTTTTTCATCCTGATAAAAAAATTGGATTGCAACTGGATTTGTTTTTTTTCAATAACATTGGTGTCTCTGGAAAATGGTTTCTTTAAAGTGAACCTGTCACGTCACCAAACGCTATTAACCTGCAGATATGGAGTTAATCTGCAGGTTAATAGCATTCTAAAGCAGTGCTGCTGCCACTCTAAGTACCCCGCTACCAGGAAGAAATTAACTTTTATCAGCCATTGTACTGATGCATTGTTGAGTTGGCGGTTACTGAAGCCTCTCCGGCCGCATCCCTATGACTGAAAACTGGAGGCTCAAAGGAGGAACAAACTTTATTTCCTCCTGGAAGCCTCTGGTTTTTTCAGGGAGGTGGCCGTATAGCTTTAGAATGCTATTAGGCTATGTTCGCACGTTGCGTTTTTTACCGCGTTTCTGCAGCGTTTTTGGCAGCAGCGTTTTTGGGCAAAAATGCATGCGTTTTTGATTTCCAGCAAAGTCTTTGGGAAAAGCAGAAATCCTGTCTTCACTTTGCTTTTTTTTCTGCAGCGTTTAATTTGCATATTTGTGGTCAAAAACCATGCTGAAAAAGAAGCAGCATGTCAGTTGTTTTTGCCATTTCTGCAGCGTTTCCTTAACATTGGAGTCAATGAGAAATGGCAAAAAGCAACCAAAATCACAATTCCTGCGTTTTTCATGCTTTTTACCTGCTTTTCACCTGCGTTTTTGGCTCCAAAAACGCATGCTTTTCTGGGCAAAAATTAATGGGTTCTAATGTTCCTTTACACACACACAATAACCGAAAATTTAAATGTTAAAAAATAATAAACTTTAGCTATTTTTCTGTTAAAATGTGCATAACCACTATTATTACATTAAAAATGATAATTTCCCATATAATTTTATTAAAAGTTAATTTTATACTTTCTTTCTCTTTTTTCATTCTTTTTGACTAATTCAACTTTATTTCTCAGTGTCTTGATCTCAAAAACGCATCTGCAGAAACGCAGGTGAAAACGCAGGTAAAAAGCGCTAAAAACGCACTAAAAACGCGGTAAAAACGCATGCGTTTTTAGCGCTAAAAAATTGTCAAAAGCCATTTGGTCAAAAACCAAGGGAAGGAAAACGTGCAGAATAAACTGCAGGTACACCGACGCAACGTGCGGACATAGCCTTACCCTTCAGATTAACCCCATCTCTGCAGGTTAATAGTGTTTGGGGACATGATATGTTCCTTTTAAATATCCATTTATCCATTTTTCTTCCATTTGAAAAGGATATGGTTCTTTTTTTTTGCATAGTGGTTTAGTTTCAAATGGATGTTTACTTGACATATGAACTTAGCCTTAGGGCGGCTTTGCACGTTGCGACATCGCACGTGCGATGTCGGTGGGGTCAAATCGAAAGTGACGCACATCCGGCGTCACTTTCGACATCGTACTGTGTAAATGCTAGATGATACGATGAACGAGCGCAAAAACGTCGTTATCGTATCATCGTTGCATTCACCGACATTTCCATAATGCCGGTGCCGCGACGGTCCGATGTTGTTCCTCGCTCCTGCGGCAGCACACATTGCTGTGTGTAAAGCCGCAGGAGCGAGGAACATCTCCTTACCTGCCGCCGGCGGCTATACGGAAGGACGGAGGTGGGCGGGATGTTTACATCCTGCTCATCTCCGCCCCTCCGCTCCTATTGGCCGCCTGCCGTGTGACGTCGCTATGACGCCGCACGACCCGCCCCCTTAGGAAAGAGGCGGGTCGCCGGCCAGAGCAACGGTCGCAGGGCAGGTGAGTGCATGTGAAGCTGGAGTAGCGATAATTTTCGCTACGGCAGCTATCACAGGATATCGCACCTGCGATGGGGGCGGGGACTATCGCGTGCGACATCGCAGCATCGGCTTGCGATGTCGCAATGTGCAAAGCCCGCCTTAGGCGGGCTTTGCACGCTGCGACATCGCAAGCCGATGCTGCGATGCCGAGCGCGATAGTCCCCGCCCCCATCGCAGCAGCGATATCCTTGTGATAGCTGCCGTAGCGAACATTATCGCTACGGCAGCTTCACATGGACTCGCCTGTCCTGCGACCGTCGCACTGGCCGGCGACCCGCCTCTTTCCTAAGGGGGCGGATCATGCGGCGTCACTGCGACGTCACACGGCAGGCGGCCAATAGGAGCAGAGGGGCGGAGATGAGCAGGATGTAAACATCCCGCCCACCTCTGTCCTTCCGCATATCCTACGGAAGCCGCAGTGACGCCGGTAGGAGATGTTCCTCGCTCCTGCGACTTCACACACAGCGATGTGTGCTGCCGCAGGAGCGAGGAACGACATCGGACCGTCGCGTCAGCGTAATTATGGATTATGCCGACGCTGCACCGATGATACGATTACGACGCTTTTGCGCTCGTTAATCGTATCATCGAGCCTTTACACACTGCGATGTCGCATGCGATACCGGATGTGCGTCATTTTCAATTTGACCCCACCGACATCGCACCTGCGATGTCGTAGTGTGCGAAGCCCGCCTTAGACTTCCGGCCAAACCCGTCATTAGCCTAATGTGTATGGGGACCTTTAGCCTAAGGACAATGTTCCAGAGACACAAAGTTCCAGATATCCAGAAGGTGGAGGTGCCAGAGGTAGCACCCAATACCCCATCAGAATTCATGGCATATCTTGTGGATGCCTCATCTGAGAATTCCCTGTGTATATATTTGTATACCATTGATACAATCTAAAAGTGACTGTACCTTCCCAGATCAATTGGCTGTTTTTGTTAATCGGTGATGTATTAGATGCCTCATTAATACCTTCAGTACAAACTGTAATGAAATGCAGATTACAATATACACAACATACAATGCCCCCTCCTCACTGTGAACTGAAATTGGTCCATTTAATGGTATCAGGCCCAGGCATCTATTGCAGTTTCCTGAATGTGCAGGAGGCTAATGCCCCTTGTATGTCAGTGAATGGAGCCTTCACACATCTTCAGATAGCGCATTGTGTCCCCTTATCAATGATCAAAGCACCTAGAGCTTATGAGCATCCACTGCTGTGTCCAAACCCAATCTCAGATTCATCCCACTCTACTGCTTTGCATTAGTCATACTCATTTACATAATATTAGTACATAATTCAAAGTGCAGTACGACGGCTTATATAACTTCATAAGGCCCTGTGCGCACTAAATGTTTTTACTGCGTTTTTTTGCGGCGTTTTTAACCGCGTTTTTGTGCTGAAAACACTGACATTGCTTCCCCAGTATGGGTTTTCAGAAGTGCTGTCCGCACACAGCATTTTTTTGTAGCTGCGTTTTTGTGATGACCACAAAAACGCAGCATGTCAATTATTTCTGCATTTTTCACAGCGTTTTTCACTCATTGAATGTAGTGCACAAAAATGCAGCCAAAAAATGCGGTAAAAACGCAGTAAAAACACACCCGCGTTTTTACCGCGGGTGCATTTTATTTGCGTTTTTTGCGAACAAAAAACGCAGAGTGAAAAAAACGCCTAGTGCGCACATAGCCTAAAAAAAAATAATTAAATATTAGTCTGTCCAAAAAAATAATTTTTAGACGCGGATATCTTTTACCGGAAATGTTGGGTGATAATCAAAATGGACACAGGCCATAGGGATTTAGCAGTAGCAGTTGTATCCAGACCCAAGGATCCTTCTGCCACATAAGAAGAAACCTGACATGGCACATGGTAAGAGCAGACCCTTGTACAGAGACAATGAGGTCAGCAGCTTCAACTTACATATTTACCTTAATACAATTATTGCTCCTTTTCCTCGGAATCCATATTACTTTAGGCCTGTGCGCACACTGCGTTTTTACTCACTTTGTTTTGCGTTTTTGCTGCAGAAATTTCTTGAGAAAATGGTTGTAACCTTTCTGTAGACATTCCCCAGCAAAACCTATGAAAAAAAAAAATAGCTGTGCGCACACTGCGTTTTTTTCCCTCAAGAAAATTCTTTCTGCAGAATTTCTTGAGAAAAAGAATGTGCATGTCACTTCTTTTCTGCAGGTACCTGCGTTATTTGCCATAGATAATGGTAAAAAATGCAGGGACCAACCCGCAGAAAATACGCATCAAAACCGCACAAAAACGCGGTAAAAACACATGCATTATTGGTACTTTTTTGATCGAAAGTGCGCTAATCTTTCAGACTCAAGAAATTTCTTGAGAAAAATCCTTTTTCTGGTGCGCACAAGGCCTTAAAGTTTTACATTCAGGACTTAAAGGGAGTTTGTCTCCCCAAAAACAAAAATTAAACTAAAGGCTACTTTACACACTGCGATATCGGTCCCGATATCGCTAGTGTGGGTACCCGCCCCCATCTGTTGCGCGACACGGGCATATCGCTGCCCGTGCAGCACAACATCGCCCAGAGCCGTCACACATACTTACCTGTCCGGCGACGTCGCTGTGACCGGCGAACCGCCTCCTTTCTAAGGGGGCGGTCCGTGCGGCGTCACAGCGACGTCACTGAAGCGTCACTGAACCGCCGCCCAATAGCAGCGGAGGGGCGGAGATGAGCGGGACGTAACATCCCGCCCACCTCCTTCCTTCCTCATAGCAGCCGGGAGGCAGGTAAGGAGAGCTTCCTCGTTCCTGCGGTGTCACACGCAGCGATGTGTGTTGCCGCAGGAACGAAGAACAACTTCGTTACTGCAGCAGTAACGATTTTTAAGAATGGACCCCCATGTCGCCGATTAGCGATTTTGCACGTTTTTGCAACGATGCAAAATCGCTTATCGGTGTCACACGCAACGGCATCGCTAATGCGGCCGGATGTGCGTCACCAATTCCGTGACCCCAACGACTCCGCATTAGCGATGTCGCAGCGTGTAAAGCCCCCTTTAGGCTCTATTCACACGTCCAGTAATTATCCTTTAGAAAGGATCCAGCAGCGATTCGTTGCCAAAAAAGTTGTACAGATACAAGTTTTTATCCAGTTTAATTAAAATATTTTAGCTGAAATCAATTTTTTAAAAGCAGACAAAATAGTTGTGTCTGCGCAACTTCTTTGTCAACGGATTGCTACTGGATCCTTTCTAACGCATGGTTGTGGGACATGTGAATATAGGCTGAGCAGTCATATAGGTTACTTAGCTCCTATAAAAAGCATACTTTTTAGTATTGGTGCTTGACTATCCAAAAACAAATTTTTATGCAAAATGTAAATTAGGGAGCTCAGTGTACCCTTGGTGTGGCCAAGTATTCAGTGCTCAGTTCTGCCCCCTGAATTAGCATGCCTTAGTGGCTTCTCTAGTTGATTGACAGCACTCTCTTTCTCAGAAAACCTCTGGGGGCACACACACACTGACAGTGAAGGAGCCATGCTTACAGACCCCTCTGCTCTCTGCTGCGGGCAGTCACTAATTTTCTGGGGGGCATCAGTATAGTCAGCAGCTGCAGCAGAGAGCACAGAGGTCTATGTGAGCAATTGGCTCAAGCACTATCCGTGTGAGTCCACGTTCAAATCCAGCACTGCGAGTGTGTGCCAGCGCTCAGCTCCTGCACTGTCAGTGTGTGTGCCTACACTCAGCTCCTGCAGTGTCAGTGTATGCTCACGCTCAGCTCCTGCACTGTCAGTGTATGCTCACGCTCAGCTTCTGCACTGTCAGTGTGTGCCAGCGCTCAGCTCCTGCACTGTCAGTGTGTGTGCCTACACTCAGCTCCTGCAGTGTCAGTGTATGCTCACGCTCAGCTTCTGCACTGTCAGTGTGTGCCAGCGCTCAGCTCCTGCACTGTCAGTGTGTGTGCCTACACTCAGCTTCTGCACTGTCAGTGTGTGCCAGCGCTCAGCTCCTGCACTGTCAGTGTGTGTGCCTACACTCAGCTCCTGCAGTGTCAGTGTATGCTCACGCTCAGCTTCTGCACTGTCAGTGTGTGCCAGCGCTCAGCTCCTGCACTGTCAGTGTGTGTGCCTACACTCAGCTTCTGCACTGTCAGTGTGTGCCAGCGCTCAGCTCCTGCACTGTCAGTGTGTGTGCCTACACTCAGCTCCTGCAGTGTCAGTGTATGCTCACGCTCAGCTCCTGCACTGTCAGTGTATGCTCACGTTCAGCTTCTGCACTGTCAGTGTGTGCCAGCGCTCAGCTCCTGCACTGTCAGTGTGTGTGCCTACACTCAGCTCCTGCAGTGTCAGTGTTTGCTCACGCTCAGCTTCTGCACTGTCAGTGTGTGCCAGCGCTCAGCTCCTGCACTGTCAGTGTGTGTGCCTACACTCAGCTCCTGCAGTGTCAGTGTATGCTCACGCTCAGCTTCTGCACTGTCAGTTTGTGCCAGCGCTCAGCTCCTGCACTGTCAGTGTGTGTGCCTACACTCAGCTCCTGCAGTGTCAGTGTATGCTCACGCTCAGCTTCTGCACTGTCAGTTTGTGCCAGCGCTCAGCTCCTGCACTGTCAGTGTGTGTGCCTACACTCAGCTCCTGCACTGTCAGTGTACGCTCACGCTCAGCTCCTGCACTGTCAGAGTATGCTCATGCTCAGCTTCTGCACTGTCAGTGTGTGCCCGTGTTCAGCTCCTGCACATTCAGTGTCCACCCTTTTACTGGTGGACACTGACATTGAGTGGTGGTAGCTCAAAATGGCATCTGGACAATGGAGCTCCAACCACCTATAAGGCCATCTCCAAAGGCCTTGGTATCGCAGTTTCAACAATGCGCAATGAGAAGATTGCCAAGCATGGAACCGTCAAGAACTTCCCTGGTTGTGGGGGAAAGAGGAAAATTGACAAGCGATGCCTTTGAAGGTTGGTGCGAATGGTGGAAAAAACACCACGTCAAACATCCAAAGACCTGAAGGACAACCTGAAACATTCTGGGATCATGGTTTCAACAAGTACCATACACCGCACACTAAACCAAGCGGAGCTTTATGGGTGAAGGTCAAGAAAGAAACCATTGCTGAAGAAAAGACATAAAAAGGAACAACTGATCTTTGCCAAAGAATACCTTGTTCAGTGGACCGATGAAATAAAAATAGACCTGTTTCGCAATGCAAAGAAACAGTTTGTTTACAGACGGCATAATGAAGCTTATAAGGAAAAGAACACCCTACCAACAGTTAAGCTTGGTGGAAGATCCATAATGCTGTGGGGTTGGTTTGCTGCATCAGGTACTAGATGCCTTGACCATATCACAGGAATCATGAAATCAGAGAATTATCAAGACATTTTAGAACAAAATGTCCACCCAGGGTAAGAAAACTTGGTTTGAGTCAAAGATCATGGGTCATCCAGCAAGACAATGACCCAAAACACATAGTCAAAAGTACACAGGAATGGTTGAAAAAGAAAAAATGGCTAGCAATGAGTCCTGACCTCAATTCCATTGACAATCTTTGGGGTGAGCTGAAATCTGCAATTGGGAAAAAGATCCCTGCAAACATTGAAGAGTTTGAACAAATTGTGAAGGAAGAGTGGGAGAAAAGACCAGCTGAGAAGTGCAAGAAGCTTATAGATGGCTCCAAGAAACGCAGGGAGGCTGTCATCAGTGCCAAAGGGTGTGCAACCAAGTATTAATTAGGGGTGCAACCAAGTATTAATTAGGGGTGCAACCAAGTATTAATTAGGGGGGCAACCAAGTATTAATTAGGGGGGCATTTACTGCTGCAAATGATGTTTCTTCTGTTTCTTCTTCGAAATTGCAACATGTAAGTTGACAAACAATGTTATATTGTATTACTTTGGACGACTAATTAAAAAGCCCTGAGGATGTAACAGGTACATTTCCATTTATTTCTGAAGATATTGGACAGTCTATGAAAAAAATGAAGGGGTGTCAATAATGGTGCGCAGCACTGTACACAGGAGAATCCCCACAGAGATGAATAACACCTTCCACTCTGCTACATCTGTATGAAATAATATTATTTCCCAGCACAGCCTGATGTGCTCCTCGGCGGACGCCTGGCCTTCTGTGCAATGACAAACAAAAGGCGACAATCTGATGCATTTCATGCTCCGGTTTCTATTGCCGCCCTCGGCAGTGTGAGGGCTCAACAAATGTGGCCTGAACTTACATCCGCCCGCCCAGACCTAAGGAGCATTGTAGCATGGGTGTCCCCCAACCACATGGTTTGTTTTACCACAAATAGTTACATAATGTTTATCTTCAAGCCTTTCTTAAAATAACAGAAGTTATTTTTACCCCTCCTGTCAATCATGCTTAGCTGCCCTTCTGCCAGGAGGTGCAAACTTTGGTTCTTGTGATGACAACAAGTGGTCGGATGCTGTTTATCTGTTGATGTTTAACCTCTATAAGCTGCAGGTAAAGGAGGCCATGCATGCCAAACTCCTACCATAAGATGATGTGTGAAGGGAACTTTTTTCAGAATTTTAATAGTTAAAGGGGTATTCCCATCTCCAAAATCCTATCCCAAAATGTAATAGGAATAATAATAATAATATAATAATAATAATATTAGCAAATACCTCCAATTAGAAATGAAGTATAATTCTCCTGATCTAGCCTTGTCTCTTACCTCATGTGCAGGGCATTGCAGACTCTTAGGCATCCATGGTTATGACCACACGTATAGTCTCAGTTAGTTAGTTAGTTGCTTGTGATCATAACCATGGATGCCTAAGGTCCTGCAATGCCCTGCACATGAGGTAAGAGACATGGCTATATTAGGAGAACTGTACTACATTTCTAATTGGAGGTATTTAATATTATTATTATCATTATTATTATTATTATTATTATTATTATTACTACACCTACTGCATATTGGCATAGGATCTTGGACATGGGAATACCTATTTAAATTCAATCCTTTTTCCCTAGTAAATAGTAGTGCAATGACATCATTAGTCGTAGTGATGACTTCACATTTAGACTAAAGGGTACTTTACACGCTGCGATATCACTATCAATATCGCTAGAGAGCGTACCCGCCCCGTCGGTTGTGCGTCACGGGCATATCGCTGCCCGTGGCGCACAACATCGCTAACACCCGTCACACATACTTACCTGCCTAGCGACGTCGCTGTTGACGGCGAACCGCCTCCTTTCTAAGGGGGCGGTTTGTGCGGCGTCACTAAGCGGCCGCCCAATAGAAGCGGAGGGGCAGAGATGAGCGGGATGAACATTCCACCCACCTCCTTCTTTCCTCATTGCGGGCGGCCGCAGGTACGATGTGGTTCCTCGCTCCTGCAGTGTCACACATAGCGATGTGTGCTGCCGCAGGAACGACGAACAACATACCTGCAGAAGCAACGATATTTGTGATTAGAACAACGTGTCAACGATCAACGATATGGTGAGTATTTTTGATCGTTAACAGTCGTTCCGGCGTTTCACACGCAACAACGTCGCTAACGAGGCCAGATGTGCGTCACGAATTCTGTGACCCCCAACGACATCTCGTTAGCGATGTTGTTGCGTGTAAAGTGCCCTTAAGGCCACGTGCTTACTTTGAGTATTTGGTGAGGTTTTTACCTCACTATTTGTAGCCAAAACCAGGAGTGGGTGATAAATACAGAAGTGGTGCCCGTGTTACTATTATACTTTTCCTCTGATTGACCCACTCCTGGTTTTGTCTTACAAATACTGAGGTAAAAAAATCCCCAAATACTAAACATGTGCACGTGGCCTTAGTGGTACCCGATTCTCCTAAACATTTAGGTCACGTGCACACGTTGAGTATTTGGTGAGTTTTTTACCTCAGTATTTGTAGTCAAAACCAGGAGTGGAACAATCAGAGGAAAAGTATAAGGCTGGACTCACACGAACGTATTAAAAACCGGTCCCATTCTCGTTTGCGAGAGTCGGGCGAATTTTTCTCACTTGTCATCAGTGTGCTCTCAGTGTGCTGTCAGTATGCTGTTAGTATACAATCCGTTTTTTTTGCACAGCAGCTGTTACTCATTTACAGTCGTGTACAGGAGAATTTACAGTGTTCTGTGCTACATGATAGGATTGTATTTAGAAAAACGGATGTCACTAGGATGGTCCGTGTGCCGTCCGTGTGACATCCGATTTTTCCTCGCACCCATTGACTTGTATTGGCGAGCCTCGGACGTATTCTGGATCAAATCGCAGCATGCTGCCGCTTTTCTCGCATCCAGAATCTGGATGCAAGAAAAGCTGACCAACAGCTCTCCCTCATTGACTAGTATTGGTCCGAGTGCAATGCGAGAATTTCTCGCATTGCTCTCGTCCGTTTTTGTCGCTCGTGTGAGCGTACCCTCATAGACACACTGGCACCACTTCTGTATTTATCACCCACTCCTGGCTTTGGCTACAAATACTGAGGTAAAAATTGACCACATACTTAATGTGTGCTTGTGGCCCTATGGTTACGCCATCATACCTGATAACATTGAGGCCTCGTGCACTCATTGAGTATTTGGTGACTTTTTCACCTCAGTATTTGTAGCCAAAACCAAGAAAGGAACAATCAGAGGAAAAGAATAATAGAAACACGGGCACCACTTCTGTATTTATCACCCACTCCTGGTTTTGGCTACAAATACTGAGCTAAAAACTCACCAAATACTCAACGTGTGCACATGGCCTAGGGGGTTCAAGCTCCAGTACTACCTTAGACCAAGTACACGTATTTGGTGAGTTTTTACCTCAGAATTTCTGAACCAAGACCAGGAGTGGGTGAATAATACAGAAGTAGAGCCCGTGTTTCTATTATACTTTTTCTCTGATTGTTCCACTCCTGGTTTTGTCTTACAAATACTGAGGTACTGAGTCTGGTGAATGGAGCCTCCATTGCTCCTTTTCAGTCTCTGGTTTAATTTACCCACATATGAATAATCCTTTCCAGGTCAGCTCCACTCTACCCCTTTTAGTATAGGTCACTAATATTAATTAATGTTATAATCATTAATTTGCTTCTTTGTATTACTGTGAGTTAGTATAAACGTTACAGCTTTGATATCATTGCCTTCCATATTATGTCTGCAGGGATGACATCACTGCTCCCAGGAATGACATCACTGCCTTCCATGTTATGTCTGACATCGATGACATCACTGCTCCCAGGAATGACATCACTGCCTTCCATATTATGTCTGACAGCGATGACATCACTGCTCCCAGGAATGACATCACTGCCCTCCATATTATGTCTGACAGCGATGACATCACTGGTCCTCCAAACATAAGTGATGATGACGTCGCCACTCACAAATACATGATCGATGTCTTCTTTGCTGAGCGCCCTTCTCCCAGATCTCCCCATCTGTCTGCTGTGGACACTATTATCTCTCATCTCGCACTCCTCTCAATGAAGCAGATGGATCGTTACCGGCTTCTTGCACAGAGGCTGTCACAAAGCTTTGTCACTTGGCCACGTCCCATGAATGATTTCGCTCTACACATTCTCACATCATCATTTGGAAGACAAAAGGTTTCTGCATGGAAGCAGCTGCTGAGAGAATACAGCGCAGATTACACTGTCATTATCATCATCACTAGAGGAAAAAAGGAGCAAAATACTGGAAAAAAAATCCACTTAAATGGACGATAATCCTCAAATTATACCAGTTCAGTGGCGTTATCATGGGCGAGGCTGATATCAGTCACAAATATGGATGGAAATGTATTTGTAGGATGTCGGAAGTGGAGATATTAGTGATGCGGGGAAGGGAATTTTAAAGGTTTGGTATCAGTCATCTGATTAAAGGACACTATGGCTGACAACAGAGAACAATAGAGATGCCTTCTACTGTACATTCTATGGAGATAACACAAACTGGGGATTTACTGTTGCGATATTTTGAACATGAACTCAATGGTTAATAGAACATATGGGCATTAGGGCAGCACTTTGTTGCCCCCTTTTCCAGTATTTACTATTCGTGGCCTATTTTGACATGTAAATGGCACAGTGCCACTTTTAACTTTGTGGCTGTGTCTGGTACTGCAGCTCAACCACATTTAGATGATAAGTGCATGAAGAATACTGTGGAGAACTGTAAAGAAAAGGTTCTAGTAATGGCAAAGGCCCATTAGATTTGTTGGTTGTCTAAACACTGCATACTAATGGCCATCACGGTTTAAACCTGGAACCCCCTTTAACTGTATAATGCCCAAAAGAAAACTGAGACCCCTTCAAATTTATTATGGAAATGGTTGCAAGCAGTGGTGTAACTAGAGTTCGATGGGCTCTGATGCAAAATTTGGACCTGGGCCCCCCTTATGTTGGTCAGCTGTATGTGTATGTATGTATACATTTAGGATTCTAAATCCTATAAAGACATGATTTGCCCCCTATTATGTAGTAATGTCTCCCATCCTGTTCTAATATCCCCCATCCTAGGCACCTTCTTGGTAAATATGTCCCCGATCCTGGTACACATGCCCCCCATCCTGGTATGTCTCCCATCATGGCATATATGTCCCTCCTATCCTGGTGTATATATATCCCCATCCTGGTATATGTCCCCCATCCTGGTATATATGTTCCCCATTCTAGCCCACATCCTGGTGTATATATAACCCCACCATCCTGGGCCCCTCCTGGTATATACTGTCCCTCTCCAGGGGCCCTCCTGGTATATACTGTCCCTCTCCTGGTAAATCTGTCCCCATCCTGGTAAATATGTCTCTGTTCTGTCTAATGCGAAAAACAACAACATTGTACTCACCCTCCCTGACTCCCATGTCGTGTAGCGTCCTCCTCTATAGCCAGTGCACAGCAGCTTTCATCGGTGTCAGTGCTATTGCAACGCATGACGTCATTGCCATGCCCCACCTCAGTCACTGAGATGCAGATGAAAGCTGCTGGCTTCTGTTTGGCTGTCAGTGTGTATCACAGTACAGTGACCCGACGGGTCTCTGCACCACGATGCATTTTAGCTGGATGTGCAGCCTCAGGCCCGGTCATGGTTGTGATCCCTGCGACCGCGATTGTTTGGCTCCAGGTTGCAAGATCTTAAGGTTTGGAGGACTTTACATGGACTTTTGTAGTGCTTTGCTAAAATAGAAGGTTACCATAAAGGCTGAGTTCACATGTCCTGCAATTATCCTTTAGAATAGATCCTGCAGAGATCCGTTGGCAAAATGATGTGTGCTGGATCCGTTATATTTTTTTTAATATGGGAGTCTATGGAGAATGGATCCATTAACGGATTGCTATTTATCTTCCATTTGTAACAGATAGTGTAAGAAAAAAACGGATCCATTACTAATGCAAGAATAACGGATGACAAACTAGCAATCTGTTAACGGATCCGTTCTCCATAGACTCCAATGTTAAAAAAATGGATCAGGCAGAAATCAGTTATTTAACAATGGATAAAAAAAAGTTGTGTTTGCAGAACGTTTTTCCCAATGGATCTCTGCAGGATCCGTTCTAACGGATGATTTCTGGACATGTGATCTCAGCCTAAGGGCGGCGTCACACACGACAATATATCGTGCGATCGCGTTAGCAATCGCACCCGCCCCCGTCGTTTGTGCGTCACGGGCAATTTGTTGCCCGTGGCGCACAAAGTCGTTTACCCCCGTCACACGTAGTTACCTCCCGAACGACCTCGCTGTGGGCGGCGAACATCCACTTCCTGAAGGGGGAGGGACGTTTGGGGTCACAGCGACGTCAAACAGCGGCCGCCCAATAGAAGCGGAGGAGTGGAGAAGAGCGGGACGTAATATCCCGCCCACCTCCTTCCTTCCACATTGCCGGCGGGACGCAGGTAAGCTGTGTTCGTCGTTCCCGGGGTGTCACACGGAGCAATGTGTGCTGCCATGGGAATGATGAACAATCGGCGCGCAGAAGGAGGAACGACTTTATGAAAATGAACGACGTGTCAACGAGCAACGATAAGGTGAGTATTTTTGCTCGTTCACCGTCGTTCGTAGCTGTCACACGCTACGATATCTCAAACGATGCCGGATGTGCGTCACGGAATCCGTGACCCCACCGACATATCGCCCGATATATCGTAGTGTGTGACGCCGACCTTAGATTGCGTAACCTCAACTTTTATGGAGAAAAATTTGCAAGCAACTTATGGCAATAATAAGAACTGACAGTAACCAGGATTTTACTACATCCGTCCCATGGATCCCAGCCCTTATTGTTTTCATCCCGTGTTCATGTTTGCGTGAAGAAGAAAATGACAAATCGGTATCAGATTGCAGCCGGGCGATTCCTTGTTTAATGGTCTTTGTCGTTGATGGACACATGATCCGTGTTGTGATGGGACTTCGATATATATCCCTTTTCCAGAAGTGTTATGTATATAAACAAGGGAACACTTCAGATGAATGCACAGGTCACCGGGTCTGGAATGTCGGCCATGCTACAAAGGAAACGTCTCAAAGAAAGATAAACTGCCTCATTCTCGCAAATCAGCTTTCTCAGAAACTAATAATTTACAAAAATAAATGACATTGTTTGGCGGAGTTCATATGTCCAGAAATCATCCGTTAGAATGGATCCTGCAGAGATCCATTGGGAAAAAAGTTATACAAACACAACTTTTTTGTTAATTGTTAAATAACTGATTTCTGCCAGATCCATTTTTTTAACCATTGGAATCTACGGAGGACGGATTCTTTAGCGGATTTCTGTTTATCGGCCATTTGTAACGGACCCTGTAAGAAAAAAAACCGGATCCGTTACAAATGCAAGATAAACGGATGACTAAATATAAATCAGTTAAAGGGAACCTGTCACCAGATTTGGCGACTATAAGCTGCGGCCACCACAAGTGAGCCCTTATATACAGCATTCTAGAATACTGTATATAAAAGCCAGGCTGCTCTGTATAATGTGAAAAACACTTTTATAATACTCACCTACGGTGGTGGTCCAGTCCGAAGAGCGTTGCTGCTCTAGTCAGGTGCCTCCTCTCTGCTGTGATCTCTGTCCTCCTTACCAGCTCAGTATGGATGATGCGTCCTACATCATTCACACAGGCCGATCTTGCAGTTCTGCACAGGCGCACTTTGAGGTGCCCTGCTGAGGTTAGGTCAAAGGGTCATTTGATCTGTAATACACAGGTGCGAAGAAAGGTTACAGACAGCCGGCGCATGCACACTACAATACTTTGAACTGCCCTGAGAAGCTCAGATCACAGTGCGCCTGCAGGGGACCTCAATGCCGGCTAGTGTGAATGACGTTGGATGCATTATGCACATGGGCCTCAGAATAAGGAGGACGGCGATCGCTGCAGAGAGGAGACGCCGGACCAGTGAGAAGAGGAGCCGGACCAGAGAGAGGAAGCGCCGGACCGGAGAGAGGATGCGCTAGATCGGAGAGAGAAGGCGTCGGACCAGAGAGAGGCGGCGCCGGACCGGAGAGAGGAGGCGCCGGATCGGAGAGAGGAGACATCGGACCAGAGAGAGGAAGCGCCGGACCGGAGAGAGGAGGCGCCAGATCGGAGAGAGGAGGCGTCGGAGCAGAGACAGGAGGCGCCGGACCGGAGAGAGGAGGCTCCGGACGGGAGAGAGGGGGCGCCGGATGGGAGAGTGGAGGTGCCGGACCGAAGAGGGGAGGCATCAGACTGGAGAGAAGAGGAGCTTGATAAGAGAGAGGAGGCGCTGGATCGGAGACAGGAGGCGCCGGATCAGAGAGCAGTGACACCCATCGGACCGGACTCCCCCTTAGGTGAGTATTATAAAGATGTTTTTTACATTATATACAGCGGCTTGGGCTCTTATATACAGTATCTAGAATGATGCATATAAGAGCTCATTAGTGGTGGCCGCAGCTTATAGTCGCCATTTCTGATGACAGGTTCCCTTTAACAGATCTGTTCTCCATAGACTTCCATGTTAAAAAAATGGATCCGGAGAAATTAGTTATTTAACAACAGACAAAAAAGTTGTGTTTGCAGAACTTTTTGCCAATGGATCTCTGCAGGATCCGTCCTAACATGATTACAGAACAGGTGAACTCAGCCTTAACTGGTGGTTGGAGGGACCTTTGATTGGCACTGTAAATATATGGGTGAAATGATGAGCAGGAGTGGGCTAGTAAGGAGTAGATTGTCGCTGGACGAGGGTTTAATGTCATGACTTGCAGAGGCCCTATATTGTTTTTTTGCTATTGTGCCCCTTCAGTGAGTGTTATCAGAAAATTCTCATTTGGACAATCCTTGTAATATCGATGGCTGCCTTTATCCACCCGTATATAATATACATGGACGCTGAGTCTGTCTGACATGACGGTGACAAGTTTTCTAGTAACACTAGCACTAAAACATGCTCCTTCTTAATTCCGGGAACCAAATTTTTTTTTTGTGTGAAAAGTAACACAGATGTGTAATCTGCTGCCGGAGTCGGTGCTGCTGCCACCACTGGTGCCTGGGAAGGAGAAATGCAAAGGACAAGGTGCCGCTATTTTCTTGCTGATTGGGTGATAATAGGTTAAAGGGTGATACAATAGGAAAGTAAGGCTGCGACTAGAGATGAGTGGATCCTTAGACGTTCAGTACAGCAGGTTCAGGAGGACCTTAGATAAAGGTCTGCTCTGGACCCGAACTTGACCAAACTAGATTGGACAGTTGTACTTACTACATCCAAAAGTGCTGTTGTTACCCCCAGGACGAGCCATTCAAATACTGCTAGTGGCTCGCACTGTGCCAAGCACCGAGCGTACCTGAGCACAGCGATGGTTGCTCGAGTGGTCAGCATACGTAAATCACCCAAACTCCACACTCCAACATGGTGGATTTCTAGGTAAAGTCTGTATTCAGTACGAACCCCGAACTTTAAAGTTCAGGTTAGCTCATCTGTAGCTGCAATGAAGGCAATTTCCCTCTACACTTAGCCATAGAATTAATATGAATGATAACAACAGTTATCATTCCTGAGTTTTTACTTGAGAAGCTTATATTGAGGGGGTCACCATAATGATTCTGTGGTTTTATAGAGGTACATAGCTTTCTAGGAAGACATATTCTACAGAGTAGACCCAGTGGCATAACCTGCAGCTTTTGGGTCCTAATTCAAAATCATCAAGAGGGCTCCAATGGGTATTTTTAATAGTATTGGTTGTCACAGGTGTGTCACAAGTGACAGACAGTCATGTGGTTTCTGGCAATAGAAGGTCACAGCGTTTGGCTGCGCAAAATGCTCTTTGACTTTCTATTGTTCCTGCTGTCAGTATTCATTGTACTAGGTAGCTTTCCTGCTGGATTTTCATCTATTCCCCTTTAGGACCCAAGGGAGCAAAACTTCCATCCAGCTGCTGATTATCAGTATTCTCTCCCATCATCCCTGGACTGGTGTTGGTGATATTATTCAGTACATTCTAGCTCTGGTTACAAGCAGATGTCTTGCTCTCATCTGTTGTATCGTTGCTGAAGCTTTGCTGAACCCCTGCCGGAGTCATCTGTGGATAAGTAGTTCATGCATTTCCCCCTGTGTGTCCTCCTTGTGTCTTCCTTTAGCTGTTACTAGGGTTGATGAAGAGCTCATCCCACCCGTTCCCTATTTAGGATCCAGCACTAAGGATACCTAGGGTCAGGTATCCGGTTTGGCGCATAGGTGAGGAACCTATCTAGGGTGGTGAGGGACCCCATGGACCAAAGGTAGGTTTGGTTAGAGGGTCACCATCCCCCCTTCCCTAGACGCAGGAGTCCCATTCCCTTACCTTTCACCGCTCGCTTGATATTTTCCCATACCTAGCGTGACACTGGTCTTCTCATATTGCCAAATTGAGCTTTTGGGTATCCCTTGGCTCTAGGGCTCGAGTGCACCTGCAATCCCTGCACCCACTATAGTTATGCCCTTGGGTGCACCTGCAATCACTACAGGTCCAAGGCTCCTGATTGTCTTCCCCCAGGTGATGGAACCCTCGCTACACCACTGCTGATAGATTCTTCTATATCAAAGCATTAGATTCGGATGTTGACTGGTTCCAATGAGTGTATGAAAAATTGTACATTTTACATCCAAAAAAGGACAGACAATTTTTTTTATCCATATTGTCACCCATATGTCTGTTTTCAACATGAACAATTTAACAAATAGTAAGGGTCAAACACAGTTTTCTATGTTAATAATGAAAAATTATGTAAAGATGGTTGGTAACAGGCTACAGGTATGTGAGCCATTTTTTTTTTTTTTGCATACTCGTTGACTCGAGATGGATCTGAAATACGGATCATTGTGATTTTTTACACACAGACCATCAGTCCTTGTTTAAAAACGTTCATGTCAACCACAATGACTTGCAGTGGTCCTTGTGCTGCCCATAGACAAGCATTCGGACGTTTAGTACCCCTTGTCTGAACAAGCCCTAAGCAGGATTACAGGTGTAGTCCAAGTGTTTGCCAATATATAAAGCACTGTTGTCTGGACAGATAACCTTTACCCACAATAGACCTTGTAGAAGTCATTATAGAGCAATCGTGGATAGCTTAATGTAGCAAAAATGTTGACTCGGTGAACCTTTAGTAAACCTGTATACTCATCACTGGCTCCATTATCAGCCTCGTACTGCATTGCTGTGATAAGCTACTTTGTGTTATCCGTATAGCAAGGTGAACGGATCACATATCCTGATGTAAACGGTATATGACGTATGGACTATACAAAAACAAGCAGTGTAATGGGCAGGGAGGACCAGGAGCAATGGCCATTTCTTGTCCTCTCTACAACGCAGTCCAGACTCAATGGGATTTTACCTTCGGAACCAGGGTTTTTTTTACGCACAGTTCTGGAGATCTCTGTGTTCATCTCTATTCTCCAACACTGGCAGTGGCGGACACAAAGAACAGGGCCCCTGTGCTGGAATAATATATGGGCCATCTGCAGTCCAATAGTTCATGATAATGCATCATTCCTCCTGCTTTAGAGATGGTAGTGCCCTCTTAAGCCTGCTTTAGGCCTGCAACACACATCCGTGCCGCCGGCACGTGTTTGTCATTTTTTACACGTACCGGCGGCACGGAGACACGTACAGCAATGCTACCCTATTGTAGCAGGCACACACACGTTAAACCACACAGAACGTGTGTCCGTGTGCGTTTGTACGTGTGTGCGTTTTTCAAAGCGCTGACATGGCAGTGTTTTCTCCGGCAGCACGGGTGTCACACGGCCCGCACCCGTACCACACGGGTGTAGTGTGGATGCGGTCCCGTGTGACACGCGCCGGAGAAAACACACGTGTCAGTGAAAAAAAAAAACCATTAACTCACCTTCTCCTGCCCTCCTGTCTCTGCCGCTGCTGCCTCTTGCTGCCGACCGCCGCTCATTATTCTCATTTAATATTCACTTCACTGCCTGGCAGCAGCAGCAGCGGGGAGACGGCAGGGCTGGAGACCAAAGATCAGCACCACGGACAGCAGCGCGGACAGCAGGAAGGACCAGGTGAGTATGATAATTACCGGTTCTACGTGTGCTATCGCGGATAGCACACGTAGAACACACATGGCCTGCACGTACCAGAGACACGTACTTACCTGCACGCAACACGCAGGGGAAATACGTGTCTCTCGGCACGTGCGTGATTTTCACGTGAGTGTGGCAGAGGCCTTACACGGTATGATCTATCGTGCAATTTCACAATCGATTGTACCCGCCCCCGCCGTTTGTGCGTCACGGGCAATTAGTTGCCCGTGGCGCACAAAGTCGTTAACCCCCGTCACACGTACTTACCTGCTGAGCGACGTCGCTGTGGGCGGCAAACATCCTCTTCCTGAAGGGGGAGGGACGTTCGGTGTCACAGCAACATCACACAGCGGCCGGCCAATAGAAGCGGAGGGGCGGAGATGAGCAGGACGTAAACATCCCGACCACCTCCTTCCGTATAGCCAGCGGGAGCCGCGGGACGGAGGTAAGATGCTGTTCATCATTCCCCGGGTGTCACACGGAGTGGCGTGTGCTACCCCGGGAACGATGAGCAACCGGCTCCATTTTAATTTAACGAGATTATGAAACCGAGCGACGAGTACACGACTCACGATTTGTGAGCGATACTGTGTCGCTCGGAGGTGTCACACAGGCCGACGTCGCAAGCGATGCCGGATGTGCGTCACAAAAACCGTGACCCCGACGATCTATCGCACGATAGAACGTCTCGTGTAAAGCAGCCTTAATTTCTTGACCACCTGTGTAGTTGCAGGTTGCACCAATGGTACAGATATGTCTACCCCTCGGTGCTGCTATGCTCAAAACATTTTACTTCCTCATGTAACTTTACAAAGAAAACCATTTCTCAAGTGCACCTGCAATTTTATATCAATTTGCAGAAAGCAGCAGTCACAGGCGTACCTATAGGGGGTTCATAGCTAACAATGACACCCAGGCTTTCGGGATTGAGTGGGCCCCAGTGTCTTCTATGCTATATAATAATAATCTTTATTTTTATATAGCATCATCATATTCCACAGCGCTTTCCATACATCAGCATCACCATCCCCATTGGGGCTTACAATCTAAATTCCCTATCATGTCTTTGGAGTGTGGGAGGAAACCGGAAAACACCCACCAAACATGGGGAGAACATACAAACTTCTTGGTGGGATTTGAACCCAGGACCCCAGTGCTGCAAGACTGTAGTGCTAACCACTGAGCCACCATGTTGCCTATATAAAAGGATACCTCTATGGGGGTCCTGGACAATTTATTGTAGGGGTAAATATGAATCTTGCATCTCCAAATTGGGACTGCCAATTGTATTGTCCCTTGGGGATAATCCAGAAGACATGTCTGACAATAGGTCTCGTGAGAGAAAACAAGCGCGATCGGCCGAATGAATGCTCTAGCGTATGGGAGAGACAGCCAAAATAGCTGCCAGCCGAACGATCGGCCGAATGAATGCTCTAGCGTATGGGAAAGACAGCCAAAATAGCTGCCAGCCGAACGATTGGCCGAATGAATGCTCTAGCGTATGGGAGAGACAGCCAAAATAGCTGCCAGCCGAACGATCGGCCGAATGAATGCTCTAGCGTATGGGAAAGACAGCCAAAATAGCTGCCAGCCGAACGATCGGCCGAATGAATGCTCTAGCGTATGGGAGAGACAGCCAAAATAGCTGCCAGCCGAACGATCGGCCGAATGAATGCTCTAGCGTATGGGAGAGACAGCCAAAATAGCTGCCAGCCGAACGATTGGCCGAATGAATGCTCTAGCGTATGGGAGAGACAGCCAAAATAGCTGCCAGCTGAACGATCGGCCGAACCATTGTTCAGTAGACAACCATCTAAAGTGTGCGGCCAGCTCAACAATAACATGACTCCACGGATCCCCATCAGTGGAAACCCCAAATCATCTGTTATCTGCTGAGGGATCTGCCTTCTCCCCCAGGGAACGTTATATAAAAGAATCATTTCTCGACTGCAGGCTGTAAAATAAATATAATCACACTGACCTGAATATATAAGACATAGCTCAGGCTCCTTAGTGGATTTTTTTTTATATAATTTACACATTTTTCTGGTGAGTATGGCGGAAATGTTTGGACCCATCCATTCTACCCACTTTTTGGACTATGCCTTGTTCAAAAAATATGCTGGCGCTGGAAAGATTCCCCTTGTGAAATGGAAAAAGTGTGGCGCTATCTCAGCGTAGTCATAGAATGATTGAATGGTGAGTAAAAAGCATAATATTGCACTTAACTATTGCAATGGAAATCAATGCATAACATGGGAGCCTATCCAAATACACTGGATGGACAGGTGGCTGCCGGTCCGGTGAACTCTATCCTCCATAGGGATCCAGAGAGAAAGGGAAGATGACTGCAGTTCCTGGCTTTGACAGTACTTCGTCTTCAGCGGCAAGGAACGGACCCTTGGCAAGGGATTGTGAATAAAACAGTTTAAAATACTACACATTTTGGTGGTAAGGCTTTATTCAGTTACATATAAAGCATAGTATTTTACCTTATTTTACTTCAATAAATAACTCCCTGTCACACAGGTGTGTCGTGAGTGACAGACAGTTATGTGCTTTCTGGCGGTAGAAAGTCACAGCGTTTGGCTGCGCAGAATGCTCCCTGACTCTCTGTTCCTGCTATTAGTATCCATTAGACTAGGTAGCTTTTCTGATGGATTTTTATCTATTCCCCTTTTGGACCCAGCAGGAGCTAAACTTCTGTCCAGCTACTGATCATCAGTATTCTCCATGTCCTTAAATACTCAAATCTTCCCTGGACTGTTGCTGGTGATTTTTTTTTCATTTCATTCTAGCTCTAGTTGCAAGCTGGTGGCTTGCTCTCATCTGTGGTATTGTTACTGAAGCTTTGTTGAACTTTTGTCTGATTCATCTGTAGATAAGTAGTTCATGCACTTTCCTCTGTGTGTCCTCCTTGTGTCTTCTCTAGTGGTTAGTGGGGTTTACGAAGAGCTTATCCCATCTGTTCCCTATTTAGGGCCCAGCACTAGGGATACCTAGGGTCAGGTATCCGGCTTGGCGCATAGGTGCAGAACCTATCTAGGGTGGTGAGGGACCCCAGGGACTAGCAGTAGATTTGGTCAGGGGTTACCATCTCCCCTTCCCTAGATACATAGGTCCCCTTTCCTTCCCTTTCGCCGTTTGCTTGGTACTTGCCCGTACCTGGCATGACAGTCACCTCTGGAAGTATTCGCAATGCCTTTCTGATGGTCCATTCCTTGCCACTGAAGACGGAGTAGAGCCAACACTTTGAACAGCAATCTTCTTGGGCAAAAATATACAACTTTTATGAATGGAAACCCATGATGCATGCCCCTCCTTAGATCTCAATACATTGATTCATACCTTCTATTCCCCCCCCCCCCAAAAAAAATAATAAAAAGCGTAGGTTCGCGATAATAAAATCACATTTACAATGACGCACTCCAGTTCTTATATTCAGAGTGAATCACATTGTCATTTAGAAGCTAAGACACAATTAGAGCGATTGATCGTATCAGCAAAAGGCCCCAAACCAATAATGCAAAATCGCAACTGACCAGCTTAACCTTTGGCCCCTGCTTACATTGTGAATTATGATTTATTTACTTTCCCTTTAAGGCAGGTGACTCCACAAATCTTTCTTAATAACACGGCATAACATTAAAGGATTATTCAAATGATCCTCACTTGATCTTCCCATGCAAAGCACTCATTAGAAGCCACAGACAACTTGACCTAATTTCTTATACCTCAGTGTTCTTGTCCAATATCCTCTCCGTAGATGAAGACTTCTTCAGCGGTTGCTTTGGCAGAGGTCCATTCTGGACGCTGTCGGGGGTCTTTTTCTTGGCTGTAGTGTTGGAATTAAACAGTTGAATTCTTGCCGCCACTAAACCAGTGGCCACCACTAACTCAATGTCACTGCCGGTTCCAGTTGCGGGGCAGTAATTCAGAGTGGTGACGTTTTTCAGAAAACTGTCTCCGGCAAAGCTGTAGGGCTTTTCTTCCTGCACGTACCAAGTCCTGGTCCAGAGACCCTTCATATTTCAGAATAAAATCAAAGTAAATTTCAAATTTCTTGAAGACCAGGGCATCAACCTTTTGACCGATGTAAAAAAGAGGTCAATGGTTTGCCAAATTTAGCCATAAAAAAGGGGGAAAAGAAAAATTGGACCAAAGTTGGAACATGTCCATACAGCTCCTCACGCTTCCAGCTCTGGCAATGTAAGTCAAGCCTCTCGGAGATTCTGAGATGTGACCGTCTTTGTCAAGTAGCACTTATTACATGACTAAGGTTTCTCCAGCATGATTCACCTTTGATACTATTAGTGCAGGAGGAATCTACTGACAGATATATTGGGCAATCTTCCCTGAACACAATTAGAAGTGCTTAGATGTTTTGATTGTGATGTCCATGGAGACCTGTTTATGGCTTACTGATAAGGCCAGGTTCAGACGTGTACAACCATAGCATATGCGTCTTTATATGTCATCTACGTTTATAAAAAATAAGAAAAATATCTGTTTATATATTTTTTTTATTATATTCTTCTTAATTGGCTTTTGGGAAAACATACATTTTAGACATATTGAAATATGATCACATCTGTAAAGCGCGTATACATCCAGCAAAAAGCACTGTGTAAGGCCCCCTTCACATGTCCATGATTCTGGTATGCATGACGTCCGTTTTTATACGTAGGGGAGACAGACATACGCAGACCCATTAAAATCAATGACTCTGCGCACACATTCGTATTTTGAGTTTGTGTGGCCACACGCGTGTCCGTTGGACATGTACTGGACAAAATATGTTAGGATTGTGAATAAGGAAGCATATCCCGAAACGCGTCCCTTGTCTCTATTCTAAACCCGATTTTTATTATGGATTAATAAAGCAAAAAGAAGATTTTTATTCATTGGATGTCATGCTGGATCTTTGTTCTTTTGTTTATCCCAGTGTCATGGCCGTGACCCACCTTCCATGCACCATCTTTGGACTTCAAATATACTGGTGAGCTGGAATTGAGAGTTTACTCTCCTTTTGATATTTGGAAAAAATATGTGTCTTTGAAATAAAATTATTTTTTATACTTACCTGTCTCCTGTCCTGCTGTCTTTGGCTCTGCTGTCACTTGCTTCCGGGCCCGCTCATTATGCTCATGAATATTCACTGCAATGCGGACCCGGATGCAGCAGCAGCACCGGAGACAGCAGCACCCGGGACAGGTGAGTAATTAGTTCCTGCTCTCCGTGTGCTATCACGGATAGCACACGATGAACACTAGTAAGCCAGAATCATGGCACACAGATGGCCAAACGCACCTTCAATACGGACAGTGCAAAATGTGCCTTTTTATCACAGATGTGTAAAGGGAGCCTAAATGTGAACCTAGCCAAAAATATATCGCTACAATAATACTGAGAATATACGAGAAGTTCTTGAATGATTATGTTGGCCATAATGATCAAAATAAGCAGTCCGCCCCTGCCCATCACTTTCCCATTGTCAGCTCTATCTTTCCACAGCCCGACTTATTATTTCTTTACTTTTTTAAGTGAAAAACACAGAACAAAGACTAAAGGATTAACTGATTACACTAAATACTCAAGGGTCAATGGCCAAAGGGATTGACAGTCCCTTTTGGAGAAGGCAGGTAGAATATTTTGCAATGTATTGAAGGGTTTCTCCAGTTTTATAAGGCTATATTCACATAGTGCATCTTTTATTGTGTTTTTTGGTGCATTTTTGAGGTCACAAAGATGCACCTAAATGCATGCATTTCCTTCTCCCAGCAAAGTCTATGAGATTTCTATTTTGCTGTTCATACAGTGCATCTTTTTTGTCTGCATCTTGGCTGCGTTTTTGAAGATTCAGCATGTCAATTCTTTTTATGTTTTTCCAGCATTTTTGAGCCTTTCCAGTCAATAGATTTGACTTAAAAAATGCATTGGGCAAAATGCGGTAAAACGCATACGTTTTTTGATGCATTCTTGCCAAAGATGCGTTTTTTCGGGCCAAAAACGCGGCATCATTGTGGTTGGAAAAGATGCCTTGTGCGAACATAGCCTAAAGGCCCTGTCACACAGAGATAAATCTGCAGCAGATCTGTGGTTGCAGTGAAATTGTGGACAATCAGTGCCAGGTTTGTGGCTGTGTACAAATGGAACAATATGTCCATGATTTCACTGCAACCACAGATCTGCCAAAGATTTATCTCTGTCTGTGACGGGGCCTTAACACAGATAGAGGCCTAGTATTGAAAACGTAACTGAAGTGAGCACATTATATATATAGATAGATAGATAGATAGATAGAGAGAGATATAGAGATATATATATATATATAGATTATATATATTTATATATATATTTATATATATATTTATATATATATATATATATATTTATATAGATACATAGTGCAAGCCAAAAATACATAATCACTAAAGATGAAGGCTGCACATCAACAACTTGATAATAGTATAATGTTATAAGCATGTTGACAGAAGAAATGAAAAATGCAATGTGCTAACTGAAAGGTGAAAACATGAATAATGAAATGCATACCTGCCAAGACTATTAGGAAAAACGAGATATTTAGCAATCGCATTGATCAATGTAACCGAGCCCCAATACCTCGCCAAGGTATATCTCTATATTGGGGTCCCTTCATGATTCATGTTTTCACCTTTCAGTTAACACATTGCATTTTTCATTGCATTTGTCAACATGCTTGTAACATTACACTATTATCAAATTGTTGATGTGCAGCCTTCATCTTTAGTGACAGATAGAGGTCTATTAGGATAGGATCCCGACAAATAGAGCTACGCCTTGTCGTTGGTGTCGGGCTTACAATTTGTAAACCAAATATCTCATTTTTCCAATAGCAGTAATGTAGTGCCAAAATTCCTATATTTCATATTTACATCTTTTAGCTTTTCTGAGTGCTGCTGTATATATTTTTGTATCTTTGTTGAATATTCAGTGTGCACCTGTTCACACCTAGTGGATGTGCTGGTCAGTCTTTTTATATTAGGCTGTTCCTTGCTCCCCTGCTGCTGGTGACCACTGTACAGTATGTGGGTACAACTTTGTCCCCCTGACTTCTGGGCAACAATGTAAGCAGGAATCTGGAGATATTACTACATAAGTCTGCAAATCTGCCAGGAGTTTCCATAGCTTATGATGAGAGTTGGGCCATAGCTACACCCAAGCAGTAATGCTTAGTATCCTCACAGCTTCCCCAGACAGACAGACGCGGCTTTACAGCAGAGGACGACTCTGAGACTTTATATTTACCAACAGTGATTAGAATTGTTTTGGGAAATTGTGTTTAAAATAATCTGCACTGTGTAAAGTGTAACACAAGTGACGCACAAGGCCCAGCGAGGCATTTCACGGCGGAGCCCCAATTGTAGCAGACAGGTGCTACATGTATCCAGTCATGTCATGTTGTATACATCGTGTCTGGAGGTCTCTGCTTACACTTAAAACATACTTATTGTAAAAAGAAAGTAGGAAGAAGATTGCTCCTATATTAATTCTTCATGGTTTGCAAATTCTCTGCTTGCCGTCACTGAATGGGAAGCATTCTTGTGCTGCCGATACAGCTCAGGAAGCAGATCTTCAAGGAGAACGTGTCAATAGGATGAACCGTCCTAAGCCATCTATATGGGCTTGCAGAAAGCTGAATAATATGACCCCTTGATATCTGCAATCCGATGTCTGATTCCACACCTTTCTTATATGTAAATGATCTGCTAAGGCTAGTTTCACACTTGCGTTTTTTTCCTTCAGTCGCAATCCGCCGTTTTGGAAAACAGCGGAATCCGTTAACGGATTCCGCTGCTTCCCATAGACTTGTATGGACGACGCATTGCGACTGATGGTCCTGCGTTGCATCCGCCGGCCGACACTGTGTTGCATCCGCCGGGCGGAAAGAAGGCAGCATGTAGCGTTTTTCTGCGCTTCCCTGAGCGTCAAAAAAAAAGCAATGTGCTGGATTCCGTCGGCATCCGTCATTTTTATAATGGAAGCCTATGGTAGCGGAATCCGTCAGAATCCGTCATTTGACGGATTCCTGTGACGTATCCATTTTTACACAACTGCGCATGCTCAGTTGAGTAATTGTTGAAAAAAAAGCTACAATGGATTCCGTTGTTTTGCAGTATTCGTCGCATCAGTTGTGCCACTATATGCAACACATCCATTACATCCATCACACAACGCAATGCGACGGATGCCGCACAACGCCAGTATGAAACTAGCCTAAGATCTATGGGCCAGACACTGATCTGCATGAGAATCTGCCTCCAGAAATTATTATAAGGAGGCTTTACTAGTGCGAGACATGTAATGACTGACATCTAAGAAAAGGACTGATAGCACATCCTACTTTTCTAATGTGAACAGGCACAAACTGAACATGAAACATAGCAACAAAAAGGAGACAGCTGCACTCTGTAGTGCTGAGATACAGTTAGGTCCAGAAATATTTGGACAGTGACACAATTTTCGCGAGTTGGGCTCTGCATGCCACCACATTGGATTTGAAATGAAACCTCTACAACAGAATTCAAGTGCAGATTGTAACGTTTAATTTGAAGGTTTGAACAAAAATATCTGATAGAAATTGTAGGAATTGTACACATTTCTTTACAAACACTCCACATTTTAGGAGGTCAAAAGTAATTGGACAAATAAACCAAACCCAAACAAAATATTTGTATTTTCAATATTTTGTTGCGAATCCTTTGGAGGCAATCACTGCCTTAAGTCTGGAACCCATGGACATCACCAAACGCTGGGTTTCCTCCTTCTTAATGCTTTGCCAGGCCTTTACAGCCGCAGCCTTCAGGTCTTGCTTGTTTGTGGGTCTTTCCGTCTTAAGTCTGGATTTTGGCAAGTGAAATGCATGCTCAATTGGGTTAAGATCTGGTGATTGACTTGGCCATTGCAGAATGTTCCACTTTTTTGCACTCATGAACTCCTGGGTAGCTTTGGCTGTATGCTTGGGGTCATTGTCCATCTGTACTATGAAGCGCCGTCCGATCAACTTTGCGGCATTTGGCTGAATCTGGGCTGAAAGTATATCCCGGTACACTTCAGAATTCATCCGGCTACTCTTGTCTGCTGTTATGTCATCAATAAACACAAGTGACCCAGTGCCATTGAAAGCCATGCATGCCCATGCCATCACGTTGCCTCCACCATGTTTTACAGAGGATGTGGTGTGCCTTGGATCATGTGCCGTTCCCTTTCTTCTCCAAACTTTTTTCTTCCCATCATTCTGGTACAGGTTGATCTTTGTCTCATCTGTCCATAGAATACTTTTCCAGAACTGAGCTGGCTTCATGAGGTGTTTTTCAGCAAATTTAACTCTGGCCTGTCTATTTTTGGAATTGATGAATGGTTTGCATCTAGATGTGAACCCTTTGTATTTACTTTCATGGAGTCTTCTCTTTACTGTTGACTTAGAGACAGATACACCTACTTCACTGAGAGTGTTCTGGACTTCAGTTGATGTTGTGAACGGGTTCTTCTTCACCAAAGAAAGTATGCGGCGATCATCCACCACTGTTGTCATCCGTGGACGCCCAGGCCTTTTTGAGTTCCCAAGCTCACCAGTCAATTCCTTTTTTCTCAGAATGTACCCGACTGTTGATTTTGCTACTCCAAACATGTCTGTTATCTCTCTGATGGATTTTTTCTTTTTTTTCAGCCTCAGGATGTTCTGCTTCACCTCAATTGAGAGTTCCTTAGACCGCATGTTGTCTGGTCACAGCAACAGCTTCCAAATGCAAAACCACACACCTGTAATCAACCCCAGACCTTTTAACTACTTCATTGATTACAGGTTAACGAGGGAGACGCCTTCAGAGTTAATTGCAGCCCTTAGAGTCCCTTGTCCAATTACTTTTGGTCCCTTTAAAAAGAGGAGGCTATGCATTACAGAGCTATGATTCCTAAACCCTTTCTCCGATTTGGATGTGAAAACTCTCATATTGCAGCTGGGAGTGTGCACTTTCAGCCCATATTATATATATAATTATATTTCTGAACATGATTTTGTAAACAGCTAAAATAACAAAACTTGTGTCACTGTCCAAATATTTCTGGACCTAACTGTATGTAGAACAATGAATAAGGGAATACAGAAGAGTTTTTTCTTAACCCAGAAAGGCATTAATTTGATAGTGACTGAACAAAAAGAGGTCGCCTTGTTGTCGGCTGTTGGGCTCACATAAAACTGGACATTGTTGTTGACTGTTGGGCTCACATAAAACCGGCCATTTTTGTGTGATAAGTATATACATTTTTACATGGTTTTCATAGCAGTAATGCAGGTCTATATTCCCATATTCATTGTTCCACATATCTTAGCACTACAGAGTGCAACTGTCTCCTTTTTGTTACTATATAATGACTGACAGTCCACTCTCCTGATCTACATGTCTCACACTGGTGACGCCTCCTTATAATAATCTGTGGGGGCAGAATCTTGGGGAGATCTATGTCCAGCCCATAGATCTCAGCAGCTCCTTTACTTATAATGAAAAAACATGGATTTCTCTGGAATAACACATCAGATCGCAGATATCAAGGTAAGATTTTATTTAGCGTCCTATGATCTACAGGAGGGTTGGTCCTGCTGACAGATGCCCTTTACTGCATACATTCACTGACAGCATGCAGAGATCTTGAATCTGTACACAAAGCATATTGGAAAATTGAAAAACGTAGGGTTTAGAAAGCTTTACGGACATACAGGAGTGCTCTTTTAATTAAAGTACAGTACGTCCCTCTGGGCAGCTTATGTTTTACAGTCTGTAGAATCTAAAGGTCATGGGATGAATTGAGTGTAAACTTAATGAGCCCTAATTGTAGTTCAAACTCAACAACTTTGGATTCTGTTAATTAATATAGATCTAGAGAGGAAATAGACAACAAATAATGTACAGTATATCAGTAGAGTGCAGCTGCTGCCCACACGATATGGAGGACATATGGCTACGAACACAAAGCTGAGCAGTGTCACTAAGGCACAAAATGGGAAACGCTCAGTAGAGGCAACAGCAATCTGTGCCGCTGCCCCACTGTCAGACATGAGTACACTCAGCCGAGTGTGCGTGTGCATGTGTTCTGTATGAAGAGAAAGCAGCACGCTCAGCTGAGTGTGCATGTGTTCTGCATGAAGAGAAAGCAGCACGCTCAGCCGAGTGTGCATGTGTTCTGTATGAAGAGAAAGCAGCACGCTCAGCCGAGTGTGTATGTGTTCTGAACGAAGAGAAAACAGCACGCTCAGCCAAGTGTGCATGTGTTCTGAATGAAGAGAAAACAGCACGCTCAGCCAAGTGTGCATGTGTTCTGAATGAAGAGAAAGCAGCACGCTCAGCCGAGTGTGCATGTGTTCTGCATGAGAGAAAGCAGCACGCTCAGCCAAGTGTGTATGTGTTCTGAATGAAGAGAAAGCAGCACGCTCAGCCAAGTGTGTATGTGTTCTGAATGAAGAGAAAGCAGCACGCTCAGCCAAGTGTGTATGTGTTCTGAATGAAGAGAAAGCAGCACGCTCAGCCAAGTGTGTATGTGTTCTGAATGAAGAGAAAGCAGCACGCTCAGCCAAGTGTGTATGTGTTCTGAATGAAGAGAAAACAGCACGCTCAGCCGAGTGTGCATGTGTTCTGAATGAAGAGAAAACAGCACGCTCAGCCAAGTGTGTATGTGTTTTGCATGAAGAGAAAGCAGTACTCTCAGCCAGGTGTGCATATGTGCTGCATGAAGAGAAAACAGAACGTTCAACCGAGTGTGCATGTGTTCTGCATGATGCGTTTTTTTTCCAGAAGATGCTGATTTGGTGCAGGAATATGCTGTATAAATTTCAGCACCAATTTTGCATCTCAGAAAAAACTGCAGTTTTCTGTCAAGAGATGCAGGTCTGATTGAACTCAGTTTAGTTGAGATCACTGAGTTCAATCAGTCACCTGAGTTGAGTTTTCCTGTGGTCACAGGTGGGGTGCCGCGGGAACCTCCAGCTGTGACCGCACATAAACTTAGTGACGTCACCACTCACAGCTGTGGCTCAGTCAGTCTCTGCCTGCAGCCACAGCGGGTGATCAAGTTCTCTGCCAGCGTGCTGCGACTTCAGGATGTAGCAGAGCCAGGATCGTTGTGGGACCTCGTGTGGATTACGTCGGAATACACTAAGTATCCGGATCGGACCCTGAACATTACAGTTTGGGTTCGCCCATCACTACAGGGGAGTCCGTGAGCGGTTCTCATAGAAAAACAGGAGTGCTTGGTATATGAGAGTCGGGCGAGACAGCTGAGGCTGAACCATCCTTCATCCAACAATTATCTAGTGTGTATGGAGCCCATTACTACAGCTTAGTTGTGACCACCAGGCTGCCCCCATGGCTAAAGCATGATTAATGACAGGGTCTCCTCCATCCACACTGCACTTTTTTTTTTATCTCCCATCTCCACCAGTTTCCTGTTTACAAGTGAATGTTATAGAATGTAAAAATATAATCTACGGGCAATTATCATACTAGTCACTCACAATTAGGCCGCACATGCTTTGTAGAGTTCCAACGCCCATCCTCTGTTTAGCTTAGATCATTTATCCAAGAGCTTCGGATTTAGTGGTGACTCCACTCATGATCCCATCCAAGAATAAGCCATTAAGAGAAAGTGGGCTGTATTAAGAGCTTGTGCTGCCCTTGGCACAGATAGTGTTGTTGCCCTGCTCTATTGTCAAACCCTCATAGTGTTGTAGTGAGTCAGAAAGTCATGGGAGATTTCCCACAAGGGTGGCAGCGATCGGCCGTCTGCAGATGCATGTGTTATTTCTTAGTGGCCTATATATAAGAGCCGCAAAAGAATAAAATGCAAACTGCAGGATATATGCTTCACTAATAATCAATTGGCTATTTTTTTGAATTTTTGTTTTATACTTTTTATGTGTCTGGAGATTTTTTTTTCCCCTTCTATTTATTCACTGGTCAAATTTAGAGCAGAAATGCATCAGGAATTGACATATTGCTTCTTTTACACATGGAAAAAAACACATGGATAAAATGGAAGTGCACTAGAGGCATATTTTCCCATAGCAGTCAATGGGAAGCCTATTCAAAGAGTATCTGAAGACTTTTTTGACTTGGATTTTGCAATGGAATGATCTCCAAAGGTCATATAAAAAAGTCAGTGTGAACATAGTCTTAGGATACATGCACACTACATCTTTTTAGGCTCAAAATATGAACATAATGCGGACCAATGTATAAGCAATTTTACTGAGCATTTGTTCAGTGTTTTTGTTAAGGGGGCTTTACACGGTAGCGATATCGCTGGCAATTTGTAGCGATAGCGAGCGTGTAAGTACCCGCCCCCGTCGCGCACGCGATTGTTTGTGATCGCTGCCGTAGCGAACATTATCGCTACGGCAGCATCACACATACTTACCTGGTCGGCGGCGTCGCTGTGACTGCCGAACAATCCCTCCTTCAAGGGGGAGGGACGTTCGGCATCACAGCGACTTCACCGCAACGTCACTAAGCGGCCGGCCAATCAAAGCGGAGGGGCGGAGATGAGCAGGACGTAACATCCCTCCCACCTCCTTTCTTCCGCATTGTGGCCGGCGGTAGGTAAGGAGACGGTCCTCGCTCCTGCGGTGTCACACACAGCGATGTGCGCTGCCGCATGAGCGATGAACCACCTGGATAAACAACCCTTACCGATTTTTGAGTTTGGGACGACCTCTCCATGGTGAACGATTTTCACCATTTTTGAGGTCGCTTAAGGTCGCTGGTCAGTGTCACACGCTGCGATATCGTTAATGACGCCGGATGTGCGTCACTAACAACTTGACCCCGACGACAAAACATTAACGATATCGTAGCGTGTAAAGCCCCCTTTACTTTTTTTAATCATTTCAAGGTCTCAGAAACCAGGAAGAAACTTAAAGAGGTTGTCCACTACTTTTACATTGATGGCCTTTCCTTAGGATAGGTCATCAATGTCTGATCAGCCGGGGTCCAACACCCGGCACCCCCACTGATCTTGGTTCTTGGTCCCCCCAGTGGCAGCAGACAGACGAAAATGCTCAGTTCCGGAGCTGCTCCATCTTCTGATAGTGGCAGCGGCTGGATACTGCACATCCGCCTCCTATTGATTAGAATGGGAAGGAGGATGTGCAGTACCAAGCTGTGACCACTATCAGAAGACGGAACAGCTCCGGAACTTAGCATTTCTGGTTGCCTGCTGCTGCCGGTGGCACAGAGTACAGCTGAGCAGCGGGGGTGCACACTAGAAAGTGCCTTTTTCTTAAGGAAAATCTGGACCCTCTTAAAGAATCCTGCACCCGCGTACCGCAGCAAAACCACAACGAAATCCACATGCAGCTTTACCACGGTTTGCAGCGGATTTACCGCGGATTTTCCGCAGGTTGGTCCCTGCAGATTTTTACCATTATCTATAGCAAAAACCGCAGGTACCTGCAGAAAAGAAGTGACATGCTCATTAATTCCGCAGCGAAAAATCCACAGGCAAATCCACGGGTATAAAAAAATGCAGGGTGTGCACAGCATTTTTTAAAACCCATAGGATTTGCTGGGGAATGACTGCAGCAATGTTAGGCTGGTTTCAGATGTCCGTGTTTTAGGTACGTGTGACATCCGTATTTTACACGGATGTCACACGTACCCATGTTACCCTATTGTGCACTCTCACATGGCCGTGTTTTCACACGGACCGTGTGGCCCCGCTATTTCACACGGAGACGTGCCCGTTTTTTCTCTGGCAGCACGGATGTCACACGGACCGCACACTGATGTGATCCGTGTGACATCAGTGTGACATGTACCGGAGAAAACACGGGTTTTTAAATAAAAAGATTTTCTATATTTACCTGTATCCAGCTCTGCTGCCTCCCGCTCCTGACCCCCGCTCATTATTTTCATTGATTATTCACTGCAGTGAGCAGCTGAGAGCAGGGGTATCGTGGTGACAGCAAAAGAGACAGCACTGCCAAGGACAGCATCGCTGGGGACATCGCTAGTGACAGGTGAGTATCCTGCCAGCATTGTGTGTGC